>NC_072738.1:77991041-78088781 GCF_026930045.1 Uloborus diversus
AGTTATATTTTAATAACTAAAAAGTAATAAATCCTGTTCATATATTTATTTTTACAGGCTTTATTTTAATCAATTTAATTTTATCCTAAAATATTAAATCTAAACATATTTTATTTTGCTGTTGAATTTGAAATGTATTATTTCTATAAACGATACTAAATGTCTTATGTTGATAGGCAGATTTCTAGAGTAGTGGATAGCTACTTTATTATTAGTTCAATTCTAATTCAGACTTTTAAAATAACCATTTGTTCGCAAACTACAAATATTTTTCTAGTTTGCTTTTATTATGTGGTTTTGAATTTTAAAATTTGGTCCTACAAATTTAAATTTGCAAATATGTTGGCTAGGGGGATTCCATGAAAAGTGAAACCAGTAGGTCAAACAAATATTAGATTTTAAACTTAATGTGTTCCTCCATCCTATTTCAATCCAAATCATTCTCAGCTTTCTTCAATGAGAGAAGGAAAATACTTACCAATCTTCACTGGTACTGATTTTTACTGTGCTAAGAGTTTTAATACATAGATATATAAAATATATGTACAGTGAAGCAGAGTTTATACGTTTTTGAAGGGACTGTTTGAAAAAAAAGTGTATAAGGGGAAAAATGTACAATGGGTATGCATTAAAATGTATTGGATTCTGCAGGGACCAATTCAAAAAACTTACCAAAGAGAAATGTATAAACGGTGCTTTTCTGTATATATATATATATGTGGGTGTATGTTTGGCTACCAAAAATTTAAAGTGGCTACCAAAGTTTTTGGTATTGGTAGCCACTGGCTACCAAAGAAAAATACTAGTCTACACCTCTAATCGTAAGAGGGGATAGGCATAGCGGTCAAGTGTAGTTTCTCGAGGTCACTCGAAAGAAAGAAAAGGAGCTTCAGTACTATTTCCAAGTTTCAAAAACTGCGATACCTTATAAATGTTATCATTTATTGGGGGGGGGGGGCACAAATAATGAGCTTTTTTAACACCTAGGGCAGATCCAGCTTCTGGTTTTGGAAGTACTCGTTATCAGAAAGGGATCAAAGTAATGTTCGGGCACAAGTAGGGGGTTTAAGGTCAACGAAATATGTCATCAAAATGCAGCTTTAATTTTGTCGCTTATGGGGGGGGGGGGGGGGCTGGGGGTTAAGACCACCAAGGCACAGCCTCTAAATCTCCGCTTGTATGTACATAAATGCATAGTTTTAAACCTTTGTATCCTCTATTTTAAGACACTTACCGTTTAAGAGATATTTGTGAAAAATTGATTTTCTGAGCTTCGACCTTGAATAAAACGTTTAGCTCCACTGGGATTCGTTGGAAACGTTTGAAATTTCGTTTATAATGATGTCTCTAATTATTTCTATGGTAATTTCATAGTCAAAGTGCAATATTTGGACAAAAATTGGGATTTTAGGGTGAATTTTTAGAAATTTGAGTCCCTGAACTGCAGTTTTAGACTTTATTTTATCGCTTTAGGGAGAGGGGGGTAGGATCCCCTGACCCATCCACTGAATCCCCTCCTGTTTGTGCATAATTATCTATTAATTATCTATTAATTTTCAATCTTTGTATCCCCTATTTTTACACTAACATTTACCGTTTAAGAGATAGTTGCGAAAAATCGGTTTTTGACCTTTGACCTTGAATAACATTTTTAGCTCCATCAGGATCGATGGGGACTTCTGACACTTCACTTTAGTGTTGTCCTTAACTATATTTGTGTTAATTTCATAGTCAAAGTACCAAATAGGGTTACAAATAAGGGGTCTAAGAGAAATTTTTTTTAAAAATATGTCTCCAATGCCATTTTAACTTATATTTAGTAGCTTTAGGGTGGAAGGTATGACCCCCATGACCCATCCTCGGAATCCCCACCTGTTTGTACACAATTGCATACCTTTCAAACTTTGTAACCTCCATTTTTTCGCTAACAATTATCGTTTAAGAGATATATATGAAAAATTGATTTTTTGACCTTTGACCTTGCATAAAATTTTTAGCTCCACTCAGATCGATGAGGACTTTTGACATTTCATGTATAATGATGTTCTTAAGGTCTGTACCAATTTTCAGCTTTATGGGAATTTTTCCGAACTTTTGCTTTTGTTTGGTCTATTTTGACCGGGCTATTAATGGATACCTGCCACTATAAGGTAATGGCCTTACTGAAATCCTTGTTTGCTAATTTTTGGCCTTTGTGTATAGCAGAAGAACAGTTTTATAGATGTCACAAGTAATGCATCTAAAAAGTTCAATTTGATCTTAAAAGGACCTTAAATTTATCTGGAAGATGAGAGGGAAAACTCATTGAAATAACTCTTTAACAATCTTAAATCAAAGTCTTTTTATGTGAATTCTTGTCAATGTTATAAACATATTGTCATTTTCATTTGCCGATTATTTGCAGATAACAAAAGATGGCCACCACCTCTTCTGGACTGACATCAAAGGAATTTGGGGCGAAGATTTCGCAAGGCGCTTTCAGTACCTTTTCTCCTGAAGCAAGTATGTTCAAGAAATGTCACTGATTTTGTCACAACTTACTCTAATTGTTTAGGATGTACAGAAAAATCATTTTTCTTCCCCTTAATGACTTGTGCAGCTGCTTGTATGGGGACAGAATGTTACGTTGAAATATCTAGCCTTTGGCGTGAACCTGCTGTTGTTTGGACTCTAGTCATCACACCAACATCTCTTTTAAGAGTTGATGTTGCGGAACATTTGAAACATATACTTCTAAAGGTGCAAAATGAAATGTGGGCTGCTGGTAAAGAAGAAGATTCAAAAGATTGTTTAAGGAAGTTCCTTTTTGATATGGTTACTTTGGATCAGTTGCATGATATTTTAAAATTAAGCAATGGTCACGGTTTGGCCATTTATAATAGCACTTGGCCCCTTCATAAATTGATGTTTAAACCTGAAGAAATAGACATTATGCTTCGATTGCATTCAGGTTTGTCTTGGTTCACTGATTCACGTGTTAACAGAAATACGATGACAAAAACAAGGGTAAATATCTCTGTTTTATCTTCACCTACTGCTGTTCAACAAACCTTGAATACAGTTCCCAATTTCCAAGATATGTTTTTTCAAACCTTTTTGACAGTTTGTTCAGAAGAGAGCCATGCAAAATTTGAGCAATTTTCAGAACATCCAGACACTGAGAAATTATATGAAATTTTTTTATCCTTGATGAAACTTCACCATAGTCAGTCTATCGTGTATAAATTCAGTGCCGAGGCCAGTGAAAAATTTGGGCAAATTCATAACGAACTAACAGACAAAGCAAAACAAATTGCTCGCAAAAGTGCACTTAAAGTTTATCAACCTGCTCTATCTTATCTTGGACGTCTTAGTTGCATTCTACATGTATTAGATAATGTTATAGATGCAATAAATTATAAACTCCCAATTGGTTCTTTAACATGGAATACTGAAATCAGTGCAGCTACAGTGTGGCATGCTCGGGAGTTACTAGGCCATATTATCGAACAACGTCATGCTTTGATGGAGCAAACTACAATTGATAATTCTCAACCAAAAGTCCGAGCACCAGCAATTGATCTTGTTGGTGGCCAGCCATCAGCTCCAATTCAGAGATCTCCTGTTCCAATGATAAGATCCCCTGGTGTTACAGTAAGAACTCCTCAAATCATGACTAGATCACCTCATATGATGCAAAGGCCCATGATGCAGTCTATGGTTACTCCACCTAGAAACATGGCACCAAGGAGAACTTTTCAGCCTAATACCATGGTAAGACCTGCTACAACTGTTCCCATAAATAATGTTCGTCGAAATTTAACTATTAACAAACCTATGCCTAATACCAATGACAAATTTAATAACATTCTAGGGCAAAAGGCTGTAACTAATGCAGATCCTTTGATTGTGTCTGTACACTCTGCAGGGCTGCCTGTAGCCAATAAGGAACCATCTTTCAATCCTGTAATAAGTGGCATTGAAAGTGTCAACAATGCATCTGGTAATAGCATTACCACTGGTCTTAACTTGCCATCTTCACTTTCTGTATCTGTAGCTGATGATTCTGAAGCAGCTCAACCTACCCTTCTCTCTCGATCACCTTATTCTTCTGTTAATGACTTGTCTGAAGAAGATTTTCTAAGTTCTCATAAGACTTCCATCAAGAGGCTTTTAATGCATAATATTAGCGAGATCACCCCTTCTCGGTGTGTGCAACTAAAACTCACCCCAAACCCTACTGCTTCCGATGAAGAGCAAAAATATACTTCAAGTTTTGCTCGCTCTTTCCTGAAAAAGTTGGAATCGCTAGGTTTTGGGATCTGTGATGGCCCTAAAAATGGCAGTTTGCGACATTTTGTTTTTAAGAAAAAGAAATACAGTGCTTTAACTGATAAGCAAGTAAAAATTTTACAGAATGTTAATGTTAGTGAGACTCAGTATAATAAATGTTTCATTTCGACAACGTCACAGAAAACTAATCAAAATGGTAGTAGTGTTGTATGTCTTGAATAAGGTCAAAAATTTAATATATATAATTTATTTATTGATTTTTAATCTATGTGTTCATGTTCATGTATTTGTTTCTTTTCAATCTGCAACAGTAAAACTTGTGTCTAACATTTCTCAAAGTTCAATGATATACACAAGACTTGAACAGTAAAATAATGTAATCATAACCTTATTTTTTTACTTCTTAAAACCATACTATTTTTTGTAAATTCAAATCTTGATTTTCAGACATTCAAACCCTGTTATGGAAATGGATTGCAGTTGAATCCCTTTTCAGTCAAGTTCATTACTGGGTCATTTCGTGGTATTTTGGACAAACATGTAGAGTCCGTAATATGACCTTCTTTGCCATAACCTTTTAATTTACTGTTTGATTAGCACATAGTTTTATTTTGAGTTTGTCCTACCAACATACCAACTCAAATTAAAATAATTTGTAAATCAAACAGTAAATTAAATAAAAATGGCAAAAAAAAAAATCATGTTACAGACTCTACATTTGTCCAAAGTACCGTAAAATGACCCTACTACAAAAATATTAGCTTAGCAAAGATTTTTGTGATCCTCTACTCGGAGACAATGTCAACACTTCATGACATCAGTATAACAAAGTTTTGTTGAAGATAAGATAAATTATTTCCCTTGTGCTTTTATTGGAACGGGATTTGACTGTGTGTCTATAGTGTCATATTAACACTTGTCTGCTGTAGTCAGGGTTGCTATTTCGCCCACTTTTTTTCTTATGAAAAGTCTAGGCTCCATCCATCTTTGAAGGAACCCCTAGTGAACACACCTCATCCTAAATCGTTCCCCTTCCTTCAGGAGATTGGATTTTTGTCTCTTATTTAGTGTTCGTTATTATGTCCTTGTTATTGTCTTTTCTTGATTTTGTTGTTAACATTTTTTATACCTATTGCTCAAAATTGTTTCTCAGATATTCCTTTTGGCCCGTCTTTCAAAATTTAAAACTTCGTTTATGTGTTTATTTTCGCAAATTTTTCAAAATTCTGGAAGTTTAATGTCCTTTGCTCCTTAGTAAAACTCACTTTTTTGGCTCTTTTTTCCACTATTTAACAATTGTTTGATGCAGTATTACCTACTAAGCCTCTTGCGCCATAAAACCTAATCAAACCAACCACCTAACACAAAAATTGCAAATCGCCAATATTTCAACCTGGTTTTGCCAACTTGTTAAATCTGCATTGCTTAATAAGAACCCTTTGCTATTATTTTATAGAATGGAAATAAAGTCCTATTCTATAGCAAACTCTGCTTTTTTTAGTGTACTTTTAAAAGTTTAAGAAACCAGCATCTACACAGAAACAGGTGCTGATTTAATTGTGCCGATCATTCCAGAGGGGCTGAGTTTTGCCTTTTTTTGTGCGAATTTAAAATAGCTTAATGCAACAATAAGCAATATAAAGCATATTGATTGAAGAATGCTTTGCCCTGAAGGGAAGTATCTTCAGTCTTGTGTAGTTTCAAGTTATGCTGTGACTCTTTCTTTGCCCGCCACTTCAATTTTTTAAAAATATGATAATTGAATATCAAAAGTTATTCGGTATTTCGCTATTTGTAAACTTAGTAACAACTGTTTAGTGTGCTTATATTTAAAAATACCCTTTTCTCCACCAACTCCCTTCCAGGATTAGCAAGGTTTTGGACACTACGGTAAAAACCACAGTAAATGCCGATTTTTACTGTCCTGTCCAAAACTACATTTTTAGAAAAACTGTTTTGTGAGAAAATATCAAAAACAGAACAAAATGTGGCAAAGTTATGTTTTATATTGAAGATTTATTCAATGGGGCGGGGGGGGGGGGCGGTAACATTCAAGTATAAATATATATGTAACTTATTTATACAGCTGATTCTAATCTAGTTACACAGAAGTTGAATTTTTCATTAAAAATTTCAATTTGTGCACATGAGTTTTTTTTCTCCCCCCATAATAGTAACCCAATTTTTCAACGTTTATGCTTCTATGCAAGAGAAAGTGTTCAAAATATAGTGCAATAATTGACTTAAATGCAACAAATGACAAGTTTTTGAGTTACAGAATGTATTATATTATAAATATGAATTAAGGAAAGAAATTATACAAGTTTTAAAATTTTAGTGCATATATTTGATCATTAATTTATTGTACTTTAATCAATGATTTAAAAAAGAATTTTCGTTAAAACATCATGTAAAACTTATATGCAAAAACCATTAAAAAGATAAGCTTTTTTTTTCACCTATTACACATCTAATAGCATTCCTTTGAGTTATGAATGGAACTGAAATTAGTTGTCTTGGTAGTTAATCCAGTCGTAATGTACAAAAAGAAAAGAACTAAGGAATGTCATATACCTCTACCCTATGCGACTTTTTCCTGTTGGTGCCAAGAAAGCGTTGCCAAGAAAACGATGTATGACGACATATGTCATGCATCGTTCTTAGCGATCCTTTTTTTAGCATCAACAGGAAAAATTCAGATAAAAAAACAAAATCAAAGCACTTCAGAACACAATATATATAAAAACAAGATAATAGCACAACAAAAAACATTGTGAATATATGCTTCAAAAATACCAGAAACTAGAAAGTTTTTGTACACAAAGAACAATTACTAGAAAGTATTTAAAATGCTTAAATTAACAAATTACTATAACATCTCACCAATGAAATATGTGACCAATAGAAATAAAAACTGTTTTCCAACATGCATTTCATTGAACAAAAACTTCTCATACTCTGCTAAAAAAGAGCAAAGCGATTCAAATTGCGATGTATAAAGCGGAAAACGTCCCCAAAATCAATAACTATTTCAGCCAAAAAAAAAAAAACGTTAGTTACACAAATTTCCATGTATGAAAAGTAGAGATGTCTCAGCAGAACATCCTAAACATAAACAATACAAAAATACCATACATTAATTTGCTATCCGGACATGCTTTTAAAATACCTATTATATTTTACATAAAATAACACCTTCATATTTTTGTAAAATTCTAGAGTCAACTTATTTTCAGAAATTCAGTACCTAAAGGAGGCACGTTTATAGAATATGTCTAAATAATTCGTGGCATCGATAAGAATCCACTTTTCGAATAAAGTAACCGTACTATTTTTGTAAAATTAATTTACCTACAGTAAAAATAAAGTTAAAAACTATAAGAATTCCTCAAGATTTTGTAAAAACAAAAAATTTCCGAAGTGAGAGTTTTTTTTTTTAATTCTAAAATAAAAACTTACGTTGTTGTTGTATAAATCCTCACACCCATTCTGAAACACAACATATGAAACAATGCGCCTTAACGAGACCTACTCCAAGTTGGATTTTACTCTTAATTAATGGTTAAGTTTAAAGAAACTGGCATTTTCTAACATTTATTCATCAAAACACAACTACTGAATCTAAACCAATACAAAATAAGCTTTCCTATAAGGTATCTTGCACGAAAAAACAGGAATCTATATAACGTGGACCGCTAACAAGTAACCAAGTTTGAACAGATCTAAGATTGCCTTCTGGTTGCCAAACACAGGTTAGTTTAGCCAGGGATGCCATGCTTCAAAAATTTTTATCGCCTCATTGGCGAGAAAAATATTTCAATTTTGTACAAAAAATCGAATGTCGCCAAATGAAGGGATATATCACATCTGTACCAGGACTAAAATCACAAAACCCTATGTAGTTCTGAGTTTTCAATATGTTGTTTGGGTCAAATAGGGTAGTGTAAATCTAAGTTTGAAGTTTTCAAAAATCTTTGCTCGCTGCAGAATTCGAGAAAAACTGTGTTTTTAGAATTTTTTTTAGTATTTTCCTTTCTAACTCCTGAGCTATGCTACTTTTGGTTCTAAAAAAGCAAATCCATTTTTAAATACATTAATTTTGAACAATTTAAGCTCAAGTGGCACTCTGTACGACCAATGGGTTTCAGAGATATTGTGCTTCAAAAATAGGCTGTTTTTTTTGCGAAAAATGAAAAATTTATGCTTTCTGGTTGAATATCGACATAATTTCCTACTCTAAAGACCACATTTAAATATACAATTAGGGTAAATTTAATTGACTTTCATTTAAACAAAAATCGAAGCCTGTAATTTCAATAGTTTTCTAACAATCACAGAAAAATAAATCATCGAAAAATTTGATTTTTGGAGAAATGAGACAAAACACTTAAGACTGTATGAGAGCCTTAGTAGTCTATATAAAAATGCTAAGAATGCTATAAAAAACTCAAATATGTGTTCATATAAGTTATCGGTATTAAAAAACATGCTGGTTAGGTGGAAAAAAAAAACAATATTTTAGGCGGATAGTAGACTGTCCTACGGTAGGCAATGCAAGCATTCCTTCTTCTCATACCTAACCTTTCACTCTAAAGAGTTTTCACCATTTTTTTTTTGAGTTGAAAGTTACTTACCTAGTTTTATTTTAGATAGAAAATATTTTTGATGTCAGACGAATTTGTAATGAAATTCAGTTATCCAAAGAGAGACAAGCAGGAAAACAAAGAATGTTAAATGAAAGTGAGAGTTCACTCATTCTTTTTGCAGACGAAAAGGAATCTGCCCAGGTTCATCATATCAAACGTCAAACTTCAGCAGGCAGGGTGGAGGGAGTGGTGGAGAGGTAGAACTGGGTGCTCTGTATGGAAATGAGGCATACATCAATATCTTGCAACAGTTTTCGGTTCCACCTGTTCGTCAAAGCAGCACGTAATGCAAATGTGAACTGTGTTTGTTTATCTTTAACCACAAAAGTAGCTTCATTCCATTTGTATCGCAGGTACCACAAAGTAAATAAGTGGTTGGCAGGGGAGAAGGGTGTCTTAGAGTGGAGTTGGTCGAAGATCATTATACGTTTTGAGATTAGTTTGTCATTGATCGCAACATTAAAAGAACCAGCCTCAACAGTTCCTTTTCAGATTTCTCTCATGTTACAGGGTGGCGACAGATCCGGGAAAAGTCAGGGAACTTTATTAATCAGGGAAAATTGATTTTATGAAGAAAAAAAAATTTTTTTTGCTTTACAAAATTAAGTACTCTAATTTTCTACGCATTTTCCGCCAATTATCCGTTTCAAAAAAAAAAGTTAAATTTATGAGGTGCGATTATACACTGCCACATATTTGTGCATCTTTTTTTCCTCAACGTCGAAGTATTGAATCTTACTTATTAACGACAAGATGAACTTCCTAAAATTGCTTCTGTGTCTGTTAGGTTGTTTATTTTACCTAGCTTGAAATTTCCTTTCACGCTTTCAATGCTATGTAAAATAAACTACCGTACAGGCAAAGATGAAGCCTTCATTAATGCCTTAGCTCCTTTGCCTTTATACCATTGTCTTGAAGTAATTAGTGTACTGTAATCACGATTTCATGAAGAAATCTTTGGTTTTTGAATTAATACTGATAAAAGCTTAAAAGTTATTACTTCTTTGCGTTTTCAATTTAATTGCTAAAATTTAACTTTCAATCAAAAAAACTTGGTTTTTTTGCCATTATACTATTTGTTGTCACCGCAGATTATAAAGGTTTTCTTCTCTTCAGGCTTAAATGTTTCTTTTATTTTATAACCAAGTTGTATTCTTCTTTTATATATTCTGAAAATTAACTAATTTCTTTTTTTTTTTTTTGCATTTCAAAGTTGTTTGTTACAAAAGCAATCTAAGCTTTTTTTTCGTTACATAGTCAAATCATTGGAAATAGAGTTAACTTGTGTACTTAAGTAAATATCTTTATTTTTTTATTGTTAAAATGCTATATTCATTCAAAACCTAAGTTCTTGATTAGAGAAAAACTCCCTATGAATGGATGTCAAATGGTTTCATCTGTTTTGCATAAATATGTCAGTTACATAAGAATAACTCAGTGGTTGGAAAAACTACATTTCTTTTGTAGCGAACTACAACTACTTTGGCACAAATGTAGTTAACTACCACTACAACTACTTTTTTCAAAATGTAGCAACTACAAACTACTTTTGAAATGTAGTCGCTACTTTCGCTACTTTTTAAAAAATAAATAAATAAATAACATACACATACACACCAGTTGAGGATTGACTGAAAAAATTTAAAAAATGTTCAGATTATATATTGGCTCATTTAAACATGGAATATTGCAATAAGTTTTTTATTCTTTCTTTCCTTTACTGAAACAATTCGTCAATCCAAACATTTTTTACCATTTGCACGAATATTCCCTGCAAGAAAGGATTAAGAAGTGGAAGGAATTCAACCTTCAAATTTTTAATCCTTTCCTGACAGTAAGTAGCATTTCATTCAAGAAGTGTAACTCGGCTACTTGAAATTGAGATAAATCCAGTCATAATTTGATTTAAATTTTACATAGACATACATATACATGAAAGTGATTTAGATGATGAGAAGCATCTTTTAAACAAAAGAGAAACTTTAATTTTCATTATATGAGTTCATTTTAAAGGAACTTATATTTCGTAGGAATTAATTGCTTTTGAGCTTCAAGCTAGGGTTCCGGACCTAGACACCATCTCATTGACTTTTAATATGTCAATATATCAATACTCGATCAGTGAAAAAGAAAAAAAAAGGAAAAATATCCCAAACGGTGATACTAATTATCCGAAACATGAAACATAACTAAAAATACTTACTTTACTTCAATGTGCAATTTTAAACAACAGTGGACTCTGACTACAACGCAATTCGACTAACACAAAATGTCTATATAGCGAGTTTTACTCGAGAAACGCATTTTGCAGTTGACGCGAATTCCTCACCCGCAACACGAAAATTTTTGGAGTGGAAGCGCAGGGCTCATATCACGTTGTTTCTTGGGTACTGTATATTAGTTTGGTGAATGGAATTTCCCTTTAGCATCACTGAAAGACAAAATTTCCTGCACCGTACTTGTCGAAACATCAGATTGTTAACGTACAAATCGCCGCTCAGCATTTTTTTCTTTCTAAATATGAAGTTAGTGAAACATAATTTCGCATAAGCGAGCTGTTTATCTAAAGTTTGAAACGCATCCCTCGCGTAAGTTGAGGTTCGACTGCATGTGCAAATGGCATTGATACCGAAAGCTTTTTGCTTAACGGGCAAAGTTTTCATGAAACGGAAACAATTCGTATCTTTCTTTCTAAGCCATGCTCTATTCAAGGCGAATATTGGGAAAATGTGAAAGTTTCTATGCCAAACAAACTAATAGCGTCAAACAAATACAATGTATGGCATCAAAATAATATGTCCGAGGTCAGCTCGTATTTTTTCAGTCTTACGAATCTGATAGGTGCGAGTTTTACTTGCGCAAGACTTGCACTAGTCAGATTTGTTTAAAAATGCGTTTTTTTTTTAAACTTTATTCAAAAGTAGTTTCAAGAAATCGCTACAAATTACTTTTTTTTGTAGTGAACTACTCGCTACTCTACTTTTTTTTAAAAGTAGTATGCTACACTACAAACTACTATGAAATGTAGCTACTAGAGTAGCGTCGCTATTTGTAGCGTGCTACTTCCAACCACTGGAATAACTACATTACTTCTATTCTTTAACAATTACTTGTTATTCTTGCAACAATTATTATACTGTTTGTGAAAATTTAGTTCAAAATAATTTCAATTACTTTTTAGTTCTATTGTAAATACACATATGTTTTTAAGATTTTAATAGTTTCTTAAAATTCTTATGCTAAGTGGTTTCTGGAAGTAAAGTATTTTTTTTTCCTATAATCTTTCTGTGTAGAAAAATGTAATATACTGTTTTGTAGGGGGGGTTTTCCAAAAAAATTGACGTGATATGTTTTTTTTTTACCATTTTATTGAAAAAGTAGCATTTTTTAAAAATATATCTTTAGTTCAACAACTTTACACAACTTAAAACGTTTAAAATACTGCATTTTATACAAACATACAATGGATTTCAAGTAGAGCAAAGAAAGGAAACCGTTCTCATTGGTAACGTAAATCAGGGAAATGTGGTGAACTTAATCAGGGAAATTTGGTGAACTTAATCAGGGAAAAGTCAGGGAACTTTTTTTACAGTTCCTGTCGCCACCCTGTGTTAGTGTAGCAAGTGCAAGTGCAAATTATGTAGCAAGCACAGGTTTTTGAAAACTGCAGACTGCCTTAACTGACCCAAACAACATATTAAAAACTCAGAACTACATCGCACTTTGTGATTTTAATCTTACTACTATTATATATGCGAAAGTTTGTATGGATGTATGGATGTTTGTTACTCTTTCACGCAAAAACTACTGAACGGATTTTGATGAAACTTGACAATAATATAGCTTATGCATCAGAATAACACATAGGGTAGTTTTCGTCCCGTTATGGGGGGGGGCAAACCCCCTTAGGGGGCAATAAAATACAATTTTCGTGTAAATTCTCTAATATAGGGATGAAAAAATACTTGCATATATTTACATTATATGTCCATCGAAAGCTCTGATGTTTCTGCTGAAGATGGCACCTGTTCGAAATTTCTAAGTAGAATAAAAAACGAGTTATGAGCTTTTGAGTTCCATGTTCGAAGGCTTTCCTCAACTCAATACAATATTTAATGTATCATCTCAACTCCCTGTTGATAGCGACAATTGTTGTATTGTTGACTATCTTTGCTTTTCGTGATTGTTCAAGGCTTTTCTCAAGTCAAATCTTGAAGTAAGATTTTTGCACAAGATTGGCAAATTATACATGATTTGGCTGATGATTTTCCATTTAAACAGAACTTTAATGTAATTAATGGTTTTTATTATTATTTATGCTGATTGAACACTTACTCATTATCCAATCAACCAGCAAATTGCCAAAATTTTTGCAGAAAGATTTCCGTAGCTGATGCATTTGGCAGTTTTTTTCAACGTCCCTGTTTTTGAAGCCGAAGACTACGTCATAATGTTTCTCTGCTTTCACCATGTAAACAAAATATCGCCAATCAAAGAATGTTTAAAAAACTTTTTTTACTGTGTTAAATAATCCAGCAACTAAATTAGGCAAATCCATAAACAGCACAAAAACTTCCATAAATTTTCCTTTTTGCACAATTTCAAACAATCGCCAAATTTTACTACTTATTTTGGAAACATTTTGGATGAAACTCTTTAGTGCCATTTTATGGTGACCAAAAGTATCTCAGCATCTGGCGATAATATCTCTGTAACGAAAATGAATATCATATTGTTTTACAAAGTAAAAGGAAAGAAAGGGGGAGCATCATCGAAGGTATCCCAAAACGATTCTCGCAAATTCGGTAAAATCGCACCAAGAGCCCACAATGATTAAAATTTCCCAAAATAACTAAAGCAAGTATAAGGGGATTACGAGCGCTGCTACATTTTTTTAAAACTTAGTACTTCAATAGCCTGCAGAGAAGTTAAAAAAAAAAGGATCCACAGATTAATCTTTTTAAACATGAGAAGATTAATTTCATGTTTTGAAAATTTATTTATGCTTAAATATAGTGCTTTCGTTTCTAAATCAATACTTATTTCGTTCTTTATACTTATTGCTATTTTAGTTTTATGGGTAAGGAAGAAACTCTATTTTTAATCACGTCAAAAAGATGTGTTTTAAATTCTTTCACTTAAAACAGAAAACAAAAGCAAGTAACGATTTTTTCTCATAATTATTACTCACTCAGGCAACGCCGGGTATTTTTGCTAGTGTCTAATATGACTGGACTAAGTGTTGAATTTTCTTTCATAACTCTACCACTTGTTACATAAAGTTTTATGTAATTGAATTATTGACTATTTTTTAAAGTAAAATATTTTTTGAATGAACATTTTGGAGAGAAATATTATCAAATATTCATTAATTAAAACTTATTTGTAATTATGCATTACAAATATTGCAGTAAATATGAATTGATTAGATTACACCCCTTTAACTTTACTATACTTTTGGACAGTTTAAGACACTCTTAGATGGTAAAAACCATCTGTCCTGTCCTAAACCCGTTTTGGACAGTCCAAAATCCAACCCTGCTCCCTACCTTTTAACACAAAGTCTTAGGATCGCCAGATAGCGCAAAACAGTTGATAGATTCATTCTCATGCCATTGAGAAGGATCAGGATGGATGATAGAAAGACAGTGGCCTTAACTACTAGACTTCATGGGGCGTGTCAAGAATACCTTGATGTTGAACTGAACTGCCAACAAAAGCTGTAGAAGAAGCTCTAATCTAATTCATAGGCAGGTTTGTGTGAAGGGAAACAAAGGCTGTGGAGTTGGAGTCAGACTGATTTTGGGGTAAAGGAATCATAGATTTTAAAATTATCGGAGTTGGTAATTTTTCCCACCGTGTCGACAACTTTTGCCAAGGTTACAAATTGGAGTTCATTGACTGTATGACTGGTATGTCTACGCAAAAATAAAATTAATCTTCGATGTCTATTTTCAACATGTTTTATGACATGTGCATTTCAAACCTGATCTTTTTTTTGAATACCCTGTATATTCATGTTCATATTTAAAAATGCCCCCAAGTGCATTCCAATTTTAGCATTTAAGTTATTTCAGAATCAGCATTTATCAAGAACAAGGTCAGCACCCTTCTCAAGTGTGAAGCAATAATGCAGCTAATTGTGTCTGAATATCAGAAAATAAGTAAAGCCAACGAGTTTGTCACAGGAGCATTGATACATTTTAGTTCACTGTTTATTCAACTAACATAAGCATTTATTTGAATGCTTTATGAAAGGTATTATTTATTTTAATATATGCTGATTTAATTTGTTTTCATGAACTCTTGAAAATTTGTAAGGAATTTCAAAATTACTTTTGTAATTTTGAGTTTCATCAAGTGAAACTATTTGGGAAGCAGCCATATTATTGACTTTATTTTTTAATGGGACTATAAAAACATTTTTTGATGATAAAACAGGTTCATAAATGAAAAGATTATGAAGACATTAAAACAATTTTCATTGTTTTTAGGTTCCTATAATATAACTAAAAAGTAATGCATATAAAATTGATTATAAAATGTTTTAATTAAAACTTTTTGTTTGCTTTTGTGGTAGATAAAGGAAGTGGACCTATGTTTGGGAAAAAAAATTCATTATTTTAATATAAATGCATGATAGCATTACAGCATGTAAAAAAAGAGTTAAATCATATACCTTCTCAGGTCCAGCACCTGATACTAAAAATTTGAAAAAATGGTTTTTATTCAAGCAATCACTGGTCTCATAGAACTAAAGATAGATATATATGTTATATGATTAACAAGATCACAATTTTACTTTAGTAGATTGAATGTAAAAATAATAATTTTGTGAAAGAATTTCTGACATGTAACCACTCAAATCATGCATTTTTCATTGATGCTTCTTGAAAATAATTGTATTTAAAATTTATGTTGGGAGGGAGAAACACTATTTATAGTACAAACTTAAGACTTAATAAGAAAAACTTGTTATCCAATTAAATTATTTTTGGTTGTATTCCTCTGTTACAGTTATGTAGGCATGTAGTTTTTAATTTTTATTTATTTAGAAATATAATTTTTCACAGCATTTTTAAATTATGAAGTAATACTTGCAATGCATAAAATTTCTCAGTGTCAGCCAAATTTTTTTTTTCTTCTGCACCCACACCCATCAGTAATGAACAAATTAGGTAATTCCAAGTGATGTATCAGTTGCAGTCCGAGCATTACAACGCTGCTAGGTTAGGTCCCCCCCCCCCCAACTATAGTTATATGTACCTTTATATTTTTCACAACATTGTGTACTGACATTTGAAGGAAACTTTAGTTTTTTTTTTAATTTCTGCAATATGTATGCCCCCCCCCCCCCCAAGTTTTTTTTTCTCTTTTGATGCTCTAACCCCATTCTTTCAATATATTTAAGAAATATTTCATTTAATAAATAATTTCAATTCAAATGAAATAAATTTTACCTGAAAAAAATGAATCTACTACTTTGAATGTTGAGTTCTGTAATTATACTATGCATGTGTGTTGTCAATTCTCATTGTTTTAGTGTTACGTATAATAATTTATTTCTTTTACTACACATTGTATAATAATAAAGTCAGCAATTTCTAAAATAGTTTCTTGCATGTTTTATTCATTATTTCTTACACATGATGGCGCCACCAGCCTATAATTATTGACTGCGACTGTGTAAAAAAAAAAACTATGTACAGTAAAACCTGTAAAGTTGAACACCCTTGTAAGTTGACCGCTATTTTTAGGCACAGAATTAGATCTGTACCATATAATTCAACCTCTATAACTTGACCACCTGTTTAAGTTGACCACTAAAGTAGTGCATCGCAAGTGGTCAACTTACACAGGTTTCACTGTAGTATGTAGTAGGTACGAAAATTTCTTGTATCTTTCTTGTGAATTCTGATCAATCCCATGCAGGCACTTAGCTAGAACTTTGTTAAAGGGGGGGGGGTGTCTCCAAGGTTGCACGAACTTCTAAAAACAGGGTGGCGACAGATCAGGGAAAAGTCAGGGAATTTCGAAAAAATCAGGGAAAATTGATTTTTTATGAAGAATTTTTTTTTTTTTTTTTTTTTTTTTTTTGCTCTACAAAATTAAATATTTTAATTCCCTACACATTTTCCACCAATTATCTGTTCAAAAAAAAAAGTAAAATTAATGAGGTGCAATTACACACTACCGCATATTTGTGCATCTTTTTTCTTCAATGTCAAATTATTGAATCTTACTTATTAACCACAGGATGAACTTCCTAGGATTGCTTCTGTGTCTGTTAAGTTGTTTATTTTACCTAGCTTGAAATTTCCTTTCACCCTTTCAATGCGACGTAAAATGAACCATACAGGCAAAGAGGAAGCCTTCATTAATGCCTTAGCTCCTTTGCCTTTATTCCATTGTCTCGAAGTGAATAGCGTACTGTATTCACGATTTCAAAAAGAAATCTTTGGTTTTTGAATTAATACTGATAAAAGCTTAAAAGTTATTACTTCTTCGTGTTTTTAATTTAATTGCTAAAATTGAACTTTCAATCAAAAAACTTTATTTTTTGCTGTTATACTATTTGCTGTCGCCACAGATTATAAAGGTTTTCTTTTCTTCAGACTTTATAACCAAGTTGTATTCTTCTTTTATATATTTTGAAATTAACTAATTGCTTTTTTTTTTCTGT
Organism: Uloborus diversus; assembly: GCF_026930045.1. NCBI lineage: Eukaryota > Metazoa > Arthropoda > Arachnida > Araneae > Uloboridae > Uloborus > Uloborus diversus. Next base: position 78,008,643 of record NC_072738.1, read on the forward strand.
CTTTTTTTCCCTTGCATTTCAAAGTTGTTTGTTACGAAAGCAACCTAAGATTGTTTTCGTTACATACTTAAATCATTTGAAATAGAGTTAACTTGTGTACTTAAGTAAATATCTTTATTTTTTTATTGTTAAAATGCTGTGTTCATTCATTAAAACATTTGTTCTTGATTAGAAAAAAGCTCCTTATGAATGGATGTCAAATGGTTTCATCTGTTTTGCATAAATATGTCAATTAGTTATATAAAAATAACTACATTGCTTCTATTCTTTCACTATTACTTGTTATTCTTGCAACAATTATTATACTGTTTGAAAATTTAGTTCAAAATAATTTCAATTACGTTTTAGTTCTACCATAAATACACATATGTTTTTAAGAGTGATTTTAATAGTTTCTTAAAATTCTTATGCTATGTGGTTTCCGGAAGTAAAGTATTTTTAAAAAAGTTTCTATAATCTTTCTATGTAGAAAAATTTAATGTAGTTTTGTAGTTTTTTTCCTCAAAAAATTGACTTTATATGTTTTTTTTTTTACCATTTTGTTAAAAAAAGTAGCAACTTTTTAAAAAATATCTTTAGTTCATCAATTTTACACAACTTAAAACTTTTAAAATATTGCATTTTATACAAATATACAATGGATTTCAAGTAAAGCAAAGAAAGGAAACCATTATCATTGGTAATGTAAATCAGGGAAATTTTTTGAACTTAATCAGGGAAAAGTCAGGGAACTTTTTTTCACAATTCCTGTCGCCACCCTGAAAAAGGAAGCATGCTAAAGCAGAATTAGTAGCTCATATTTACGTTAAAAAAATAAATTCAATTAAAACTAATTATGAAAATATGATAATTAAGTAAAATTAATTAAATAATTGAAATTGATAGAGCAATTAGTTAACAAAAATTTTATATTAAGTGGCAAAGAAATTATTGTCAGTTTATGAAACTAACATTAAACTAAAAGTTATCCCATACTAAGTTTCCAAACATGGATAGAAAAATTCCATCCCATAAGCTTCCTCTGTTCTAATGCTTTGAAAATGAGTGATATAATTCCTATTAATAAAAAGTTCACAATAGAAGAAAATCGGAAAACGAAAACTGTTCTAGGGATTACTTGGAAAATGGCAGGTGATAATTTAATAAAATATTAAAGCTTTGTAATATATTTCAATAAAATATGTGCAAGTTATTTTATTTGAAAAAATAAGAAAATCTATATCTATCGAGTTGAATGTATACGTTTATGAATGCTATACAGTCGGATTCCGCTACAACGCGATCCGACTTACGCGAAATGGCTATAACGCGAGTTTTTCATGAGTAATGATTTTTTTTTTTTTCGGCCACAAATTGTTCGCCTGCAACATGAAATTTTTTGAAAGGCGCGTTGGAGAGTTATAATGGGCTTCGTTGATACTAAATATTGGTTTTGGGAATGAGCTTTCTTTCATCCCTTTAGCATCTCTGAAAACGGCAGTTCACACATTACATTAGTCTAAACTGTCTAAACAACGCTTTAAAATAAAAAACCGCACAAATTCTGAACTTTTTTTTTTTTTTTTTTTTTTCATTTTACGTATGAAAGTTAATAAAATAGAATGGATCCCAAACACGCTTTTTCGTCTTAAGTTGGGGAAAATGGAAAAAAAAAGAGAAAGTTTCTGCCCATGAACGAAAAGGTCAAGATTCTCGATATGCTTGAACAATTAAAAAGTGCCAGCACAACAATTGGATATGAGTGAATCTTCGATGCGTAAAATTTCAAGTAAAGAAAAGGAAATATGTATGTAAAAGTTAGAGACGTACCGAGTACTCGGTAACTACTCGGCACTCGGTGTACTCGGCCAAATTCTGATCAGATACTCCGCCAATACCGAGGAGTTGCAAAAAATTGAATATTGTCCAAGTCCGATATTAAAATTTATGAAACAAGCACAATGATATTCTGCAATCATTTACAATTCAAATTTACAAGTCAAATTTAAATTTTCAGAATAATGAAGTTTGTAATGCTTCAATGGAATAAATCTTTATTTTAATGTCCCCTAAGTAAATAAAACTTATTTATTAAAAATTATGCAAAAAAGGTAAGTATAGAAAATACGGAATTTTTATATTAAAAATGGATTTTTGCTACAAACAAAAATTAGTTATAAAAAATATAAAAATACCTTTGCTTTAAAAATAAAAGGAAATAAAACAGCGTTAAACGCACAGTGCAGGAGCACTGCAGACACGTGTTTTGGCGTTACAAGGAATTCCTTTTTCAATGCACAAAATGGGAGCTCGTGGATTTAAAGGCATCCGACAAAAGTCGGATTTTTCTGTTGAATTTTACATTCTTTAGCTCACATGTTATGCACTGAAAAAGACGTTCCTTGTAACGGGGAAGGGGGGGGGGGGCAGAAACACGTGTCTGCAGTGTTCCTGCACATTTGTTTTATCTGCTTTTAAAAATAATTTATGTTTGGCGGACTAGAACTATAATTGATTGGTATACAGTGAAACCCTTCCTAACGGACACCCCTCAAAGGCGGACACCCCTCTTATGCAGACAATTTTTAATTCCCCAGTTCCAATGCAAATAACATTATTAAACCCCTGTCCTGCGGACACCTCTCTATTGCGGACAAAAAAAAATGTCCTGTTAGTGTCCGCATTAGAGGGATTTTACTGTAATTTGTTTTAATTCCAACTTGATTAATCATACCTTTTATTTATTTATTTTTAATTTTAAAAATAATTGTTTTGTATAATTTTTGACACAAACAAAATTGTTTATGTAATGCGTAATTAAATTTCAGCAGGAATTTAGTTTTAAAAACTTTTATATGGACAAGGAGGTCTTTACTACTATTCCAATAAGTTCAAAATTCATCACATGTGTGTCGGTGGTTCTTCTTAAAACGTAATTGGTACTTGGTAACTCGGCAGATTAGTGAAAGGCCGAGTACTCGGTACTCGGCCAAAGTGCTACTCGGTACGTCTCTAGTAAAAGTTCAGAACTTAGTTTTAATACCGAAGCTTCCAGAGTAGTGTCTGACGAGTACAGGTTTCGCTGCATTTATTAGTCAGAAAATTTCTGTCGACTGACACGATTGTTTTGAAGGTAACTTCAAATTGAAAAATGTCGCAAAAAATCAATTTATTTTTTTAAAAAATGGTTCGATTCACCCTAATAAACACGCGCTAACTCCCAGATGAAGGCACGTGCTCGCGGAGGTTGGTTGTTGGTGCCTTTGTCTAAAAAAGATTGTGTACAGTCGAAAGGACTGGATAAAAAAACCGACTCCGCTGGACACGCGTCTTTTGTGTAAACAAGTATTTTCAACAAGCAGAGACAGTAAAGTAAGAAAAACAACGTTAAAAAAAGCACAAATTTGCCAATAACAGCAGACACGTGTTTCGGCGTTATAGGGAACCCCCTTTTCAATGCAAAAAGTAATGAGCTTATGGATGAAAAGACACTCGACAAAAGCCAATAGCAGATAAGCATGCAGCTTAAAAGATAAAAATAGCGGATTAGTCAAACACCAATGAGAAAATTATAAACCGATCAGGAACCAATGGGAATGCAAGCAAAGGCCAAGAGCTTTCTCTTAGGTACGGAACCCAGAAAGAAAGAATTCAATTGGATAAAAATTAAGCCGAAGCTTAAACAAAAAGAAAATGTCGGTAACCGTGAACCGCAAGAAAGGAAAAACTGAATGGAAAAAAAAAAAAAAGAAAAAAAACTAAACTCCATTGAAAAGATCAAGATAAAAAGATAAAAATAGTGGATTAGCCAAACATTCTCATTGGTGTTTGGCTAATCCGCTATTTTTATCTTTTAAGCTGCATGCTTATCTGCTCTTGGCTTTTGTCGGATGTCTTTTCATCCATAAGCTCATTACTTTTTGCATTGAAAAAGGCGTTCCCTGTAACGCAGAAACACGTGTCTGCTGTAATTCGCAAATTTGTGCTTTTTTTAACGTTATTTTTCTTACTTTACTGTTCAGCACAAAGGTATTTATTTATCTTAACCAGATACGTAAAAAAACCATAATTACACTACGTTTCTAAACTCTAAGGTGGTAAATTGATCCATCCCCCATTATCGCCCAAATGAACTAAAGGTTCACCTACCATTTGTACTGGTTATCTCCAAATTTTTTATTTTGGCACTTGCATCCTTTATCTTGTCCCTGCCACACACGAGGCAGTGAGAAGCAAAAGGATGTAATTAAAAATTTGGAGACAACCAGTACACATGGTTGGTGAACCTCTCCTTTGTCTTGTGGCAAGAAATGGTACTAGTAGCCCTGGTAGGTGCTGCAGTATAGCATGATTTAGAAAAAAAATTCAATGAAAGCCTACCTAGGATCGTATCTTTAAACGCGTTTTACTCAAAACTTGAAAATGTCCACTTACATCCCTCACTGCCACATATGTTTTTCTGTGGCTTAAACTATAGCACTTTTTTTTTTTTTTAACAGGATTTGTTTAGAAAAAAATCAGGATATTTCTTTAACAATGCAATGCATCGACCAAAACCATTCTTCAGACTAAAACTATTTCCTGCACACGTGGAGACAGGGAGAAGCAAAGTGATGTAAGTGGCAAAATTCAAAATTAGGAGATAATCAGTAGAAATGGAAGATGAAACTCTCCTCTGTCTTGGGGCAAGAGATTGTACTAGTAGCCTTGGTAGTTGCTGTTATACAGCATGATTTAGAAAAACTTTTCAATGAAAGTCTACCTAGGACCTTATCTTTAAACGCGTTTTACAAAAAAAAAAAAAAAAAATTAATTTGAATTTTGACATCTTGAATTCAAATTTTGTTTTTCGCAATCACGAGCGTGTGTGTTTGTGTGTGTGTGGGGGGGGGGGTATGTGTGTTTCTGTGTAGAGGGTATGTGCGTAGGCATGTGTGTTTGTGTGTGCTGGCATAAGTGTGTGGGTAGTTGTGTGTATGAAGGTGTGTGTGGGGGTATGTGTATGTAGGCATATGTGTTTGTGTCTGTGTGGAGTCATGAATGTGTGGGAAGTTGTGTGTATGTGTGTGCATGTTTTTGTGTGTGTGTGTGTGTAGGTGTCTGTATGTATGCATGAATGTGTGGGAAGTTGTATGTATGTGTGTGCATGTTTTTGTGTGTGTGTGTAGGTGTCTGTATGTATGCATGAATGTGTGAGTAGTTGTGTGTATGTATGTTTTTATGTTTGTGTATGTATGTGTAGGTGTCTGTATGTATGCGTGTGTGTATGTGTGTGTAGGCATGTGTGTTTGTGTCTGTGTGCTGGCATAAGTGTGTGGGTAGTTGTGTGTATGAATGTGTGTGTGGGGGGGTATGTGTATGTAGGCATATGTGTTTGTGTCTGTGTGCAGGCATGAATGTGTGGCTAGTTGTGTCTATGTGTGTGTATGTTTTTGTGTGTGTGTATGTGTAGGTGTGTAGGTGTCTGTATGTATGCATGAATGTGTGAGTAGTTGTGTGTATGTATGTTTTTGTGTGTGTGAATGTGTAGGTGTCTGTATGTATGCGTGTGTGTATGTGTGTGTAGGTGTACGTGTTTGTGTGTGTGTATGTGCGTGTAGTTGTGTATTTATGCGCGTGTGTGTAGGACATGGATGCAAACTGGAGACGGCTTTCGCTAGAGGAGCAGCATCGTGAGGACCCGGTCGACGGTGATGGTGCGGAGGGTGCTGACGGATATATAAAATGGTAGGAAGCCAAAACAGTCAAGTGAGAACAATAAGCAATCGTGATTGCTCAAAAACTCTGAAAATTTCCACTTAAATCCATTTGTTTCTTACTGCCTCACATCATGTATTTTAAATTTGTTTAAATTAAACGGTACTTACTGTTAATCTATTTTTCTTCAAAACACTCTTAGCTTTCAGCCTTAGGTTTTACCGTCCGGGGAGCACGTGTTAATCTACTGGTCAGCTGCTCCTCATCCCTACAATAGAGGAATAGAAGTTATCAGTAGTATTTTGAAGATGCACAAATCGAAACATACTTTTACGCAAATATATCAGTAGTCTTATAGTAAGATCAAGATACTTAAGACCTATTGAAATTCGTTAGTTTACAAAATGAAGTTACAATTTGTTAGTTGAATTCATATTACCAATAGTTTCACATTGAAGAGACTTCTGTTAGAACTTCGAGTACACTATGCACTATTCTATAGTTACAGAAGACATCCCCCCCCCCCACAAACAGTTTTTACAGGTACATTCGCACATGAAATTAATTTAGAAGTAAAAGAAGGAAACCGATTTGAAACGGGTGCTGAATGCCAGAGTTCGTGTCTACTGTAACTCGTGTAAATCAAACAAAAGTTTCACGCATGCGCAACGCGTCAAAATGCGGTCGAGAACTATTTTATCAACTATTTAAATTCTTAAAAGCCGTTATGGAACAAGCCATTTGCCTCCAAGTTTAAGTTTATTTCATAAGTTACATGTAGGCGATAATTTATGCATTATATTTTATTCATCGGATTGAGATGACGGAAAGCAACGAAATCTTTCAATCAATTATTTTCTTGAAAACAGCGCACATGAAGTCGCATGCTACTTCATTTCTTAAAGTCGAGCGATGGAATTCTAAATGATAAAAAACATGACGTTGAATTAATATCTAACCTGTTAACCCCAATTAAATTAACTGTGCTAATTTTGAAAGGGTAACATTAAACTTATTTCCCTGAAAAAACCTTCAAATTCCGTGGAATTTTCTTGAGCACAACTTAATGAAGTTCATTTAAATGTACCGGATGGATCAGAGGCGGCGATTGGGACTGAAAGGGGGCGGGGGGGGGGGGCAAAAAAAAACAACTGAAAGCCATATTATTTTTAGCAGCAGCAAAAAAAGGAACGAAAAAAAAGAGAGAAAAAAAAAAAAAGAGTGCAAAATTTTGCTAAGGTGGGTTTTGAAAGCATATGAGTGGTAATTAATATGAATCTAACAGCTTAGCTCATGTTTTTAAGATTTTGATGAATTATGTACAGTCGGATCCCGCTACAACGCGATCCGACTTACGCGAAATGGCTATAACGCGAGTTTTTCATGAGTAATGAATTTTTTAGTGCGGACACAAATTACTCGCCTGCAACATGAAATTGTTCGGAAAAGAGCGGCGGTGATTTAGAATGAGCTTCGTTGACACTAAATACTGGTTTTGTGAATGGACTTTCATCCCTTTAGCATCACTGAAAGCGGAAGTTCACCCACTGTATTAGTCTAAACAACGCTTTGCTTTAGTTTATACAAATAACCGCTTCGATTCTTAACTTTTTTTTTTTAATTTCACATATGAACGTTGATAAAATACATTCTGATAGCATTCTGATCGCGCTGCATAAACTTTCTTCATTTTTTAAATTATAAATATATTTACTATATCTATACTGTTAACTGCTATAATAATGCTGTAGTGTACATACTGTAACTACCCCGTACTGCTTTATTTTCTCTCCCCCATTAATCATTGATTTTGTGCTAAATTACAGAATTTTATGTCAAATAATAACGCTTTTTCTAAAATACAGAAAAAGTCGGTTCTCTGTAAAAGATACTGCAATATATAGTTAATAAATAGTTGGAAACAATATGAAGGGTGTTTACAAACGTCTGAAACAATTGGGTATGCTTATAAAAAATTACTAAACATACCTTGTTCCACAACGCGAAATTCCGACTTACGCGAGGTGTCTTGGAACCGTAAGTCGGGACTCAACTGTATAACGTAATTCCGCCACCCTGTTCGATTTCAACAAGATTTCTGGCAGAATTCAACCACCCTCTCGACGAAAATATTAGCAAGGTTTCATTTAAAAACTTGCACTAGTTCTTTATTTATTTACGCTTATAACATTCTCTTGATAATACGAAATTGAATGAAATTTCTAATTTTATCCGTTTTCTAATTATCATTTCTAACCATCATGCAAAAGCTTGAACAAAACTATGTATTAATTCTTTGAGGGACGGAGACTTTCTTTGCTGCAATCATTTAAAAAAAAAAAAGGTGTATTGCCGTTTTTTTTTTATCGTTATTATTATTATTATTATTATTATTTTTTTTTTGTAAAGAATTGGTAAAATAAGCTGTCTTAGAATCCGTTATGGAATTTTTTTTCTTTCTAATGGGGCTTCGTTAGAGGCTTTAGCTTTTTCAAACTTAGTGCGAACCACTGATATGGCATCTAGTCTTTCATATGCTACCATTAAAGCGCGGATGTGAGTGGCACAGGAAATTTTGACGCCGAGTTTCCACCAGATGGAGACACTTGAGCTCTCTGCCGTCTCTGCGATGCAAAACTGCACTAGGGGTGTAATTTTGTCAAGCCAAACGAATACCTGAGAGATCTTTTACCTGGCGAGTAATGGAATGTATAATGAATGAAATTAAGAGCCATTGTCTGTAAGGATCAGGCAGGTTGTGATTGTTGGGATTTTTAATTTTCTTTATTTTTACATAGGTTGTTTCTTATCATGAATGTAATGTAAATTCGAAATTTGAGCTTTGTCTGACTCACCGTTTTTGAGAAAACAATTTTTTTTTTTTTTTTTGTTTAGGGGCCGTGGCACATTTTTGCTGGTTTTTCAAATTTGCAGATTTTAATGTGCTTGTTGCTTGAAGCACTCTTATAATGACATGGCTTTTTTCATTCCATATTACTATATGGTCCTGTTAGATACTGTAACAGCGTCAAATCGGTGACACTACGAGGGCGACGCCCACAAACTCCGTTTAAAAATGACCGAAAATGAATTTTTTTCTATATTCAAGGCCAATTTTCTCAAAGCGCCTTCATGATGACACCAACATTTTTAGATCATTTTCTAGCCACACTTATATACATCAAAAATATGTATCAAAATCGGTGTCACTATAAGGCGCCAGAAGATGTTGGAACTTTTATTCGATAAATTTCACAAAAACACAAATATTTAAAATCAAACTATTACTGTCGCCCTCATAGCAGAGATCTGATACTAAATTAGGTTGATAACCAGCATGTTTGTCTAACATTTGCACAAAAAAAATCGGTGTCACTCCTATTATTTTTGGAAATATAATCGTTCGAAGTTAGTACGTTATGGCGTTTTTGTATATTTATTTATTTATTCTTTTCACCCCCAGATAGTTTTTTTGAACATATTTATTTTTAATTTAATACAAAAAAAAAGTGTATCTTTTAACATAAACAGCTTTGGACAGTAAGAGCTTCTTTTTCTTGAATAGAAAATGCCCGTTTTGATATAGGTACAGGCGGATCTATTATGCATAATATGTCTAGATTATCATACCAATACTCATCTTGTTTTATCGGCCAAACAAATCTATTTATTCCAATTGTTCTTGACATACATTTGACCTCAACTTGCAAATAGATTTTATACGAGAGATGTATAGAGAGAAGCTCTTACAAACATCTTATATAAATGCTTCAAATTTTCAACTAATAAATACCCTGCATTGCCACAAGTTCCATTTAATGAAATTGGATGGGCCCTATCTTTACGAGTTCAGTTCAAGTTCACTTCAAAGCAGAAGCAGTATTTATAAGAACAATTTACGTTTGGTGGAAATACTGGGAAAAACAAAATCCCTTTCAAGTTGCACACTTGATGAGAAATGCAGTTCGTAACGGGGAAAAAACTGTTCGTTGCTTCAGAATATTGTACTATGAACCAAAAAAAAAAAAAAAAAAAAAAAAAAAAAAAAAAAAAAAAAAAACGAATGCATTCTCAATAAATCAAATGAGAATATTGAAGAAAGCGAACATTCAGAATCTGAAACTGAATTTGAGGATAACGTAGACCAAAACGGAGAAAACATTAAGAATCAAATCAACCAATTTCAGAAAGACGGTCATCTCTTATTGAAAACTGCTAATTTTGTAGCACAAATCATGGGAAAACATGGTATTCCAGAAAAATAGTAGAAGTTGACGATTTGCAAGTTTAGGTCAAATGCATTTCAAGAACAATTGGAATAGATAAATTTGTTTGGCCGAAAAACCAGGACGAGTATTGGTATAATCTAGACATGTTATGCACAATAGATCCACCTGGTACCTATATCAAAACGGGCATTTTCTATTCAAGAAAAAGACTCTCTTGCTGCCCAAAGCTGTTTATGTTATAAGGTACACTTCTTTGTATTAAATTAAAAATAAATATGTTCAAAAAAAAAAAAAAAAAAAAAATCTGGGTGTAAAAATATGAAATAAATAAATATAAAAAAAAACGCCATAACGTATACTAACTTGGAACTATTATATTTCCAAAAATAATAGGAGTGACACCGATTTTTTTTGTGCAAATGTTAGACCAACATGTTGTTTATCAACCTAATGTAGTATCAGATATCTGCTATGAGGGCGACAGTTGTAATTAGATTCTAAATATTTGTGTTTTTGTGAAATTTATCGAATAAAAATTCCAATATCTTCTGGCGCCCTTGTAGTGACACCGATTTTGATACATATTTTTGATGTATGTAAATGTGGCTAGAAAATGCTCTAAAAATGTTGGTGTCATCATGAAGGCGCTTTGAGAAAATTGGCCTTGAATATAGAAAAAAATTCCTTTTCGGTCATTTTTAAACGGAGTTTGTGGGCGTCGCCCTCGTAGTGTCACCGATTTGACAGCTGTAACAGTATCTAACAAGACCATATAGTAATATGGAATCAAAAAATCCATGTCATTATAAGGACGCTTCAAGCAACAAGCACATTAAAATCTGCAAATTTGAAAAACCCCAGCAAAAATATGCCACGCCCCCTAAACAAAAAAGAAATTGTTTTCTCAAAAACGGTGAGTCAGACAAAGCTCAAATTTCGGATTTACATTACATTCATGATAAGGAACAACATATGTAAAAATAAAAAAAAAATAATAATAAAAATGTCAACAATCACAAATGTTTTAAACTGCCTGCTTCTTACAGACAATGGCTCTTAAACATCTAAGTATTTTTATTTTATCAACACTTTTTGGAAAAAATGCAAATGATTGCTTTTTCTAAAAGTTTTTAACCGACTTCAAAAAAGGAGGTTATGATTTCGTATTGCGGTTTTTTATGTGTGTTTTCGATTTATTCCAACACTACTGGACCGATTTGAAAAAAAAAAAAAAAAAAAAAATTTGTTTGGAAGGGTATACTTTCCAGATGGTCCCATTGTAATTTGGTCTGGATCTGATAAGGGATCCCGGAGAAATCCAAGAAACTTTAAATTTCATACGTCGTGGTCATGTGGTGTTGCTGTGATCGGTGTATTTTCACACCTAAGGTTTTGGCTTTCTCTTGAACGATATTTAATTCTCGCGGCACATGGATGATTAATTTTCTCAACGCTGCGCCGCATGGTAATTTCTTATTATAGTGTTACTAATGTATTTATTACTGCGTAGCAAAGCAATAAATTAAATATATTTTGCTACTTTATTAGTTGAATCAATTACCTTAATATTTTATTTACTAATAAATAACTTTATTTAGGCACTAAAATATAAAATTCTTTATTTAATATTCCAATTGAATCGCTGATTTTGAAAAGGGCGTAAGTCACGACTAATTGATTTTGAGAAAACTTGATAAAACCGTTTACCTCAAGTTACAAATATTCTATTATAAATCTATAGCCGTCGTTCCAAAAGCATTGCTTTTACATATGTTCAGTGCAGTTTTGGTTAATTTCCGATGTAATTTGGATCAAATACCGAATTTACAAATTAGATGACTTTCGCCCTTTTCAAAATCAATCTGTTTTTGGCAATAAAAATACATTTTCTTTGCACTTATTTTAAAGATATTTTAATTGGTTAAATGTTACATTTTTTTTCTAAACTACATTTCATCGTCGCCGCTGGCGTTGTCAGAAACCAGGGGCGGCAAATAGGGGGAGCAAGAGGGTGCGGTTGCACCCCCAAATATTTTGCGCAGAATATTAAGAAATAGGGAAATTCAATTTACATAACGCGCGAATCAGTGATCATCATATGCAAGGAAATTGAAAAATTAAATAGGAAAAAATTAAATAGGAAATTAAAAAATGAAAAAAAAAAAAAAAAAAGAATCTGCAGATGATCTTTAGTAAAAGTTGATGAAACTCGAAACCTGTCCAGACACGAGCAACTGTTTTTCGCTATTTGGAAAATAACTTAGAAATTCATGAATCATTTTCAGAACTTCCAGAATAAAAAACAGAGGGAGAATAAGTTTGTTTCAACTAAAGAAGAACTTTCCTCATATGGGTTAAACGCCTCATACTTGTAAGTCTAGTGTTAAGATGATGCTTCTGCTTCTAATGTGAAAGGGCAGTGCAGAGGTGTGACTGGCCCGATTTTTACGAGAAGTTCCTTGGTATTTTGAGTTCATTGTTGCGCTTAGATTTTAAATGTACGTTCAGTTAGTGAGTGAACATTGATTCCTCCTGTTAAGATGCATATTTGAGCAATTCAATACATTGTATACTTTCATGGAAACTTCTTACAAAAAAACACGCTATTTTTGAAAAAAAAAAAAAAAAACCGTGCATCAACAAATACTTTTGCAGGGTGCTCTTTAACTGAGAGGTAAAAATGGTCTTCAAAAGTTAAATCTAGAAATCTTGATTGAGCTCCTATTAAGAGCTTCTTGTTAATCTGGAATTATTGGACCCATTTTAAAAAATAAAAAGTGACAAAAATCTCCACATGATGATGCAAAGTCATATGATTGGCTCAATATTTTGTATCAAGTTATAGATTCATTCAGTTTCTAATGAAATTAACACAAGATTTAGTGATAAATCTAAGTTCAATATTATATGTGCAGGTTACTGAACAAGATAAATAAAATGCTTCAGTTACATGTAAAAGTTGTTGAACGAAGCAAAAAGAATTGTTTTGTGAAGAGCCAGTGTACTTCAATGATAAAAAATGAAGACTAGAGCACAAATTCTAAATTTGCGTGGGGTTTTTTAAAGCGAAATTTTTTTAAGATGCGTTTCCGAACATAACTTTGTAGCTTCAATTATTTTTCACCGATTCCAATCAACTCAGCTAACTGTGAAAGATCATTTTCGTGTCTCAGAAAGTTAGAGTTTTTTTTTTTTTTTTTTTTGGTGCATGATGGGACAAGCAAAACTTTCATCTTCAGCTATACTGCCAAGAGCATGCCACTGGATATTGACGAAATATAGTACCAAGATTTCCTTTTCTTCTGGATTACAAAAATCGTACATAAAAATTTACTTTAGAAACGGTAGTATCAAGATCTTTTCTGTTACAGTTTGCTATAAAATAAATTAAAAGTGTGGAAATTAAAATTTGAATTTCTTTAATGACCTTACTTTAAAAAAAAATGTACTCGTATTTTATTCCCTATTGAGAAAATTCATGTTTCAAAAACTCGACCCCCCAAATGAAACGTTGAAATGCCGCCCCTGTCAGAAACCGTGGTTTTCCAAGAGAGGATCCTTTTGTAGAATCCATGGAGTTATTCGGGAATGTGAGGGAGAAGTTTTCTAGTGTCAGTCAACTTAATTTAATTGATGGGTAACTTATCAGTGAGTGTATGCTAGCGTAGTTGGTAGATCGGGGATGTTCTTGACTTTCTGGAGTTTGTAACTGTTTTAGTTAAAGACCATCAATGCGGTCAAAAGCAATAAGGATACCAGGTGTTGAAGAATCAAACACGTTCCTCTTGTTGGAACTGACGGAGAATAAATCACGATGATCACTCTTCTGGCCCCGGCGGGTCTTTTTTAAAGGGGCACAGGATTTCTTATAAAACTCTGGTCACCATTGACTGAAATCTTTAGCTTCTTTGGGGCGTAGCACCTTGACAGTGAAGGGATCCTTTCTGGCAGCCAGAATCATTGCAGGATGTTCGTCAGGGACGTAGACGTTTTCTCTGCTGAAATTGTGGTACGTTTTTGTGGAAAATGATTTAATATGTTCCACACCATTCGGTTGATTTCAATGGCTTAAATCTCGAAATTTGGTCAAGGAGCTTTGTTTTGGAGTGTCTCCTCTTGTTAACAATCTGAGAAAACCCTTTTGACAAACAGATACCTTTTGGTATAGCCCTGCATGACATGATAGCTGAAAGTGAACTGCCTCACTCGTTGTTCTCTTTTCTGGGACGATGTTTTTCGACTTCATGGTGATCAACGATGGACTGAAGGTAGACGTCTTGTATTGTCTTTTATTGCATAGAGTACAGATTAGCAAGGACACCGTCACGTTTCTCTGGAGAATGAATCAAAGCATGTTTCTGATTCCTTTTTTTTACGTTTTTTTCATCTACTTCGTCCATCATTAATGTTTGAAAAATTACCTAAACCAAAACAACATAGCTACCCTGTAACAAATTTCGGAAACGTTTCTGGATATATCGGAAACGTCTCCGAAATAGTAAGAATCCTTCATCCAATAGCGAACTCCTCATTATTCAGAAAGCTTTTTGTTATTTCAAAAAATCTAGAAGCGGAAATGCTGACGCAATGCTTCGAAACGTGTTTTATCCTTCCATAACGGGCGCCAGTGAGTCGGAAATAACGAGAACTTATTTTTTACTTATCTATGGTTGCTGCTGTCAGCAACTGTTTAGCATTGGTTTGCTTGTTATTTCATGTCTAGGAGTAGTAAATTGTGTCGAAACTAATTTTACGCGTTTGCATTTTGGGCTGCCCTTGAATTTTTAGACGATGTACGCAGCTATTAAGTTAGTTAATAACGATTTGCTTCTTTACAATTTCAGTGCGACCAATATTTGATATATATTGTGTGTTCAAGTGTGAATAGTTTCAACACCCGTGTTTATGCTTAATGAAACGAAACCTTTTGGATTACTTATCCTTTATCCAGTTGTAATGGAGAGCTTAGATTTTCTTCCGCTCATGTTCACTTGTAAGTATTAATGAATATTTTAAAATATGTTGTTGTATACACTTATATTTTTGTTTATTTGTATTTGATGAGGCTCCAATTGTAACTGTTTTTGGGTTTATCGAATTAATTTCAAGTTATCCTACATACCTATGTGCGCAGTGTACTATTTGTTGTAACCAATTGAAACTGATTAATTACGCAAAAGAAATATGATTTATATTTGAAAAGCAATCACAGATAAGTTATTTCGAAATACTTGGATATACATACATTGGTTAAAAAAAAAAAATTAATTTGAATTTTGACATCATGAATTCAAATTATGTTTTTCGCAATCACGAGTGTGTGTATGTCGACGTGTGTGCTTGTGTGTGGGGGGTATGTGTGTTTGTGTGTAGGGGGTATGTGTATGTGTGTGTAGGCATGTGTGTTTGTGTCTGTGTGCTGGCATAAGTGTGTGGGTAGTTGTGTATATGAATGTGTGTGGGAGGGTATGTGTATTGGTGTGTGTAAGCATATGTGTTTGAGTGTATGTGCAGGCATGAATGTGTGGGAAGTTGTGTGTATGTGTTTGTGTATGTGTGTGTAGGGGAAACGTTTCTGAGTATATCGTGCAGCTGCGGTTCATGAAATTTTCAAAAACGTTTCTGAGTATTTCGGAATTCTCTTTCTGTAATGTCCAGAAACGTGTCTGAGTATTTCGGAATCCTCTTTCAATGTTTCTGAGTATTTTGGAATACTCTTTCTGTAATTTTCAGAAACGTTTCTGTGTATTTCGGAATCCTCTTTCCGTAATTTCCAGAAATGTTTCTGAGTATTCTGTGCAGCTGTGGTTCATGAAAGTTTCGAAAACGTTTCCGAGTATTTCGGAACTCTCCAAACAATTTTCAAAAACGTTTCCGAGAATTTCAGAATCCTTTTTCCGTGATTTTTTCTAAAATATAATTCTTTACTAAAGTATTGCATACCATATCAATTTCAGTTCTTTCATATCTAACAGCAATGAAACAAGCAATTTTAGAATCATTCGTGGATTTTTTTTTTTTTTTTCTGAATTTCTAATGACAAATAGCATGGTTAACAGCATAACATATGCACATTTATAAATTTTTGAAAATTTATGAAATAATATAGTAGTTTCATTCCTAATCACAAAATCGTCAGGGGAGGGGGGGGGGGGGGGGTACTCTCTCAAAAGTGGGATTGTTTGTTAAACAATCTTAAACTTCAGTTTTTCTCTCAATATTTTCAAGACAAAATTTTCAACATATTGTATTTTTAATGCAGAACTTAAAAACATATCTTGTATCGAACTTGATAGCTTTTATTTTCGGATAAAATTTGACAGAACTTACCTTCCCTTCCCGTCAAGTCTATTTCTCTGACGAACAAAGTGTACCGAAAAGTGCAACAGAGAAATTGGTGAATTTAAATATAACACCAAGTTCTCCCGTTAGAACCATTCGGGTTGATTCTTCTGTTCTTGCCCTTTTCCAGTTCATCACAAATATAAATACTTAATCAAAATAGGTTACTGATTTTATTTTTACAATGTGCGCAAAATGCTGTATATATTTTATTTATTAAAACACTGAATTCTATTGCATGATTGCTCCATTTCATATATACGAGATTCCCCCCCCCCCCCACCATAAGAGTGATGGTGAACCCATAAAATGCTATAAAGCGCCCCCTTTAAAAAAAAAAGCAATCCCTAAAAATGTCAATGGCAGTCTGCGTGGTGAACGCCCCTCGTCTTCTCCCCATATGTACATCGTATATTAATAACATAGTATTTAAAAAATGATCACTTTTAAAACAATGACATGAAATAATATTTCTTTTTATTTCGGCTTGTAAATGCAGCAGTTCCATTTTTGCCACTGACTCATTCCTCCTGACTATCCTATATTAAACTAGTATATCCACGAAGGAAATGTTATTTAACGAACAACTAATGTCAAGGAATTTTTTATTGTCAACCACATTTAACAAAGAGAATAAGCAATGAATTAATTGCATAACTATGTTGCTTACTAATAGATAACTGGGCCATTTTCTAATGGTATAAATATTTTTAAACAAATGAATAAATTATAATAAAAAAAGATAAATAATACTGGCACATTTTTTGTGAAGCATATTACAATACTAGAAAACATTTGCATTACCATATTTTTAATGAATTAAACAATTGATTTTTTTTTTTGAACCAATGTATGTATATCCAAGTATTTCGAAATAACTTTTCTGTGATTGCTTTTCAAATATAAATCTTATTTCTTTTGCGTAATTAATCAGTTTCAATTGGTTACAACAAATAGTACACTGCGCACATAGGTATGTAGGATAACTTTAAATTAATTCGATAAACCCAAAAACAGTTACAATTGGAGCCTTATCAAATGCAAATCAACAAAAATATAAATGTATATAACAAAATGCTTTAAAATATTCATTAATACTTACAAGTGAACATGAGCGGAAGAAAATCTATGTACCTCCATTACAACTGCATAAGTAATCCAAAGGGTTTCGTTTCATTAAGTATAAAAACGGTTGTTGAAACAATTCACGCTTGAACACACAATATATATGTAATCATGATCGCACCGGAAATTGTAAAGAAGCAAATCGTTATTAACTAACCTAATAGCTGCGTACATTGTCTAAAAAATCAAGGGCAGCCCAAAATGCAAAGGCGTAAAATTAGTTTCGACACAATTTACTACTCTCTAGACATGAAATAACAAGTAATCCAATGCTAAACAGTTGCTGACTGCAGCAACCATAGATAACGAAAAAAAATAAGCTCTCGTTATTTCCGACTCACTGGCGCCAGTGTTGGAAGGATAAAATACGTTTCGAAGCACTGCGCCTCACTTCCGCTTCTAGATTTTTTGAAATAACAAAAAGCATACTGAATAATGAGGAGTTCGCTATTGGATGAAGGATTCTTATTATTTCGGAAACGTTTCCGATATACCCAGAAACGTTTCCGAAATTTGTTACAGTGCAGGAACTAAAAAGCAAAAAATAACTGATTACACTTACATTCTATTTCCTACCCCAAACATAGAAATGAAGTTTATATTATAATTCCAGTACAAAACACAACTAAATTATCACCGAATTATAAAATAAACACTGATTTAAATTACTATACGATGAATTATTTTAAATAACTAACTAATTACATACGATCTCTTAATTTTTAATAACCTTTTGAAGTCGGGGCCTCCTATAAACTACTACCTAACGTAACTGAGTAGGTTTAGTTTTAAAGACTAATTTCGCGCATAGTTAAATTAGTGTTTAATTCAGGATTCGGTGGGTTGTCAGTTACGTTATGTAGTATAATTTCATTCTTTAAACACCATCGATAATACTTTTAAAAATAATTTTTGAAGTTGCTCTCAAAAACGATAGATAAAATCATTCACAGCCATAACTCAACTACAACTATAAATTTAACCAGGCACAGTTTCTTCACTATTACATACATTATTCATTGATAACAGCATATTTGAGTAATGTCGTAAATGTTTCGTTCGTAACTTTGAATGATTTTCTGAAAAAAATATGAACGAAGCATGTTTATACTGGATTTTAGTTTATTTTTGCGCCAACTTCAAAAATTATGTTTAAAAATATTATCGATGATCTTTAAAGAATAAAATATTTTTAGTGCAATTTTGAAGTCGGTTCTATTTTTTTTTTTTTTTTTTCAAATTTTTTTTATTCAAGCAAACATTCAAATACGTTTGCGGGGTTTTTTTTTGGCGGGGAGGGGGGACATCATGACTCCTGTGACCCCTCCCTGTATCCAACACTGATAATACCATGGACCCCATCCTTCAGATTTTGAAAATCTGACGCGAACAAAAACATTGAGTCATGAAATTTCTCTTCCTGTCAGCGTGTAGAAAAAGTTGACGGGAAAGTTTACACTAGTTTTTGAGCAATCACGATTGCTTATTGTTCTCACTTGACCGTCCATGATGTTCCGGTTCCTTTTTCAGCTTGGACCAGGGCCTCTGCAGCACCACCGCCGGCCGTCCTCCAGGCGCAGCTGTCCCCCGGTCCTGAGCTTTTCCTGGTCGGAGGCGTCCATGTCCTATACGCACGCACGCTCACACACATACAAGCACACGACTTCACACATTCCTACACACACTCCTACATACACTCATGCCTGCACACAGACAAAAACACACATGCCTACATACACACACACGAACGCCTACACACACACACAAACGCCTACACGCACACGCGCGTACACAATACTCACTCACACACATGCATACATACACTTACGTACACAAGCGCCTACACAAACACACACATGCGACTACACAAACACACACGCTCGTGATTGCGAAAAGCATAATTTGAATTCAAAATGCCAAAAATTCAAATTAATTTTTATTTTTTATTTTTTTTTTATTTAACCTTGATTCTTGAACATGCGTCCCTTGCCTCAACTTTTATTTCGAGGTAGACCGTGAAACGCCGGTCAAGGCAGCTAGTTCTTAATAAAATATAATTAATTCTGTAAAAGAGGTTTTTCAACAAGCACAGTGTCAGTGGAAGAAAAACAGCTGTTAGGGATCAAACCTTGAAAGTGGGGAATGAATGAACGGGTCAAAAAGACCGAATCTTTTAAACGAACGATCTTCTAAAAAAGGAACGGCCGTTCTTTGAACGGTGAGCGTTGTTGAACATTGCACAATGGGGTGGTTTCCTTCAGTCAAAAGTACTACTTTTAGTCATTGAAATGGATACAATGAGCAAAAAAAAAAAACATGGACCCAGAAAATACTTTTATTTTCCCAACAGTTTTTTTCAAATTATTTTTTTTAAATGTCCGATTTTTCAAACAAAGCGTGGTCTTTATGACGTCACAAATGATGCACTTTGTCGCGTCTAGAGCATAAGTTTGGCGATTGTTCACTATTCGCAATTATTAGCGGCACGTGAATCTTTATACATAAAGGACTAATCTCTGTCCGGATGTCCGGGGTAAACTTCAAAACTACTGGAGGGATTTTAACCATTTTTTCGACATAGATAGCTACATAATCGGGGAACAACTTAGGCTATAATTTATTGCTAAAAAACTCAGTTTAAGAACGTCGTGATCGAAAGCAGTAAATGTCATGTCATTTTCACATCAAATGATTTAAAGATTAAACCCATTGTTTCGAAAATTCGTTGCCTAACAACAGCAATATTAAAAGTAATCCTAATGTAAATTTTGAATCAAGGCTTCTCCGGAGCAAACATGAGTCTGAAGTCATTTAAACATTTGGAAACTCACTTTTTGCACACTTAAGGTATCCGACTACGTTGAAAAGGCGATTTTCGACCAAAATTCACTTTTTCTCAAAATAGTTTTATTCAACAGCACCATTCTTTAAGATTATGAAACATTTTGGTTTTATAATCTACGCGAATTAGAACTCACGTTATAAGCATTTGAATACTAAGCATCTGCAGTATAACGCGTGTTAAGTCGAATCTTTACTTACGTTTTTTGAAGAATGAAATTATTTCTCGATACTGGCTACGGAAAACATGATTTTGCAAATTCTATTCAGTATTCAAGCATGAAATTTGGCATGCCTGTCTTGTAAGTACTTGTGAGTGGAATAGACCACAGATTATGTAAATGATGAAATATTTTTTGTTTTATAGCTTTTTTACCGAAAAAAGGTGACAAATTTTTGAGAAATTTCTGGGTTAAGTAACGTAATTTGTCATAAACCTTAAAATTCTTGAAATATTTCTTAACCTGCGGTCTGTTTCATGTGTAATATTTATACATGTGAAAAAAGCTAAGCAAATTGTTTACAGCTAGTTAATTTTTATTAATACAGTGTTTCTCCTAACTGGTAATTTTCAGTCATTTTTGCCAAAAAATCACCCATTTAAAAAAATTTATTGATATTATGGTTTATTTTTAAGCAAAATACATGTTTTAAGATCATTCTGCTTCTAAAAAAACATTAATATTATTTCATAATAGTGTTTTTAAAAAAAACTGCTCCGAACCTAGTCGGATACCTTAAGTAAACATAGTAGAGAGCTTTTTTTTGAGCAATCACGATTGCTTATTGTTCTCATTTGACCGTCTTTGATGTTCCGTGCCTTTTTCAACCACAACCGCCACCTGCAGGCGCGGCTCCGTCCTCCGGTAGCCGCTCCTGGTCGGTGGCGTCCGTGTCCTAGACACACGCACGCTCATACACATACGCACTCACACACATACACACAGGTCTACGCACACACAAAAGCCTACACATACACAACTAATACACACGTCTCCGTTCAACAAGAGGGTAGACTTGGAGGGACAAGAGCCGTGTCTAGAAACAAGTGAATAGAGTAGTAACCAATGAGAAGGGTCCTGTCGCAACTCGTGATTGCGAAAAGCATAATTTGAATTCAAAATTTAAGAATTCAAATTAATTTTTTTAGATTTTTTTTTGTGTACTATTTAAGTAAATAAAGCGCACAGTTTTTTTTAGTGATCTTTGTTCTTGTTAGATATATTTTGGAAATTCTTCAAGTTTTTATATGCTTCACTTTGCGCTTTCGTTTCTAAATGAATACTCTTTCTTTCGTTATACTTATTGCTGTTTTACTTTTATGGGTAAGGATGAAACTCAATTTTTAATGACGTCAAAGCGTTTTGAGTTCTTTCAGTTAAAACAGAAAACAAAAGAAAGTAGCGATTGTTTCTCACAATTATTACTGAACCAGGCAACGCCGAGTATTTTTACTAGTTGTTTATAAAATAAAATATTATTTTCTGCAAGTTTGGCGAAATCCGAAACTTTGCTGTGGTAACCCAAGCAGTGCAACAATGAAAAATCCGATCCAAAATGGCTAAACTTAAGCTGATGCGTCGGCCTATCTATAATCGCAACTCCAACGAACTATAGGGGGCACTGCAGTCACTGTTTAATGGCGGACGAAAAAACTAAAACAAACGCACGTGGTAACGAAGAAAATGCTAAAAGTGTTGTGATTTTTGTTCGTCTGTATGATTTTTTTTGTTTTATCATTTTTAAATCAATATTTTAAGTCCTGAGGATATTTTGGCCCACGTAGAAAGATATTAGAATTCAAGAAGCATCGCTAAACGTCAAACATTAATGCAAAGTACGTATTCGTAGTTCTAAGCAGCCATTTTCACGATGTTGAATTCGATATTTATTAATTCTTGATAAAACTAAATAATAATTGTGGCCTGAAAAGAATAACAATTAATGCTAGAAAGTTTAATATGACATTACAAATTATTACCAAAAGAAGATGATACTTCTTTGCTTTGCTTGGCTATCGCTTATTCGCAACTCCAACGAACTATACACTGTAACAAATTTCGGAAACGTTTCTCGGTATATCGGAAACGTTTCCGAAATAATAAGAATCCTTCATCCAATAGCGAACTCCTCATTATTCAGAAAGCTTTCTGTTATTTCAAAAAATCTAGAAGCGGAAGTGAGGCGCAATGCTTCGAAACGTATTTTATCCTTCCAACATTGGCGCCAGTGAGTCGGAAATAACGAGAGCTTATTTTTTTCCTTATCTATGGTTGCTGCAGTCAGCAACTGTTTAGCATTGGATTACTTGTTATTTCATGTCTAGAGAGTAGCAAATTGTGTCGAAACTAATTTTACGCTTTTGCATTTTCGGCTGCCCTTTATTTTTTAGACGATGTACGCAGCTTTTAAGTTAGTTAATAACGATTTGCTTCTGCGACCATGATTTCATATATATTGTGTGTTCAAGCGTGAATAGTTTCAACAGCCGTTTTTATACTTAATGAAACGAAACCCTTTGGATTACTTATCCAGTTGTAATGGAGGTACTTAGATTTTCTTCCTCTCATGTTCACTTGTAAGTATTAATGAATATTTTAAAGCATGTTGCTATATACATTTATATTTTTGTTGATTTGCATTTGATGAGGCTCCAATTGTAACTGTTTTTGGGTTTATCGAATTAATTAAAAGCTATTCTACATACCTATGTGCGCAGTGTACTATTTGTTGTAACCAATTGAAACTGATTAATTACGCAAAAGAAATAAGATTTATATTTGAAAAGCAATCACAGAAAAGTTATTTCGAAATACTTGGATATACATACATTGGTTCAAAAAAAAAAAAAAAAAAATCAATTGTTTAATTCATTAAAAATATGGTAATGCAAATGTTTTCTAGTATTGTAATATGCTTCACAAAAAATGTGCCAGTATTATTTATCTTTTTTTATTATAATTTATTCATTTATTTAAAAATATTTATACCATTAGAAAATGGCCCAGTTATCTATTAGTAAGCAACATAGTTATGCAATTAATTCATGTGCTTATTCATTTTGTTAAATGTGGTTGACAATAAAAAATTCCTTGACATTAGTTGTTCGCTAAGTAACATTTCCTTCGTGGATATACTAGTTTAATATAGGATAGTCAGGAGGAAGGAGTCAGTGGCAAAAATGGAACAGTTGCATTTACAAGTCGAAATAAAAAGAAATATTATTTCATGTCATTGTTTTAAAAGTGATCATTTTTTAAATACTATGTTATTAATATACAAAGTACATATGGGGAGAAGACGAGGGGCGTTCACCACGCAGACTGCCATTGACATTTTCAGGGATTGCTTTTTTTAAAAAGGGAGCGCTTTATAGCATTTTATGCGTTCACCATTACTCTTATGGTGTGGGGGGGGGGGAATCTTGTATATATGAAATGGAGTAATCATGCAATAGAATTCAATGTTTTAATAAATAAAATATATAATGTATTTTGCGCAAATTGTAAAAAAAGAAATCAGTAACCTATTTTGATTAAGTATTTATATTTGTGATGAACTGGAAAAGGGCAAGAACAGAAGAATCAACCCGAATGGTTCCAACAGGAGGACTTGGTGTCATATTTAAATTCACCAATTTCTCTGTTGCACTTTTTGGTTCACTTTGCTCGTCAGAGAAATAGACTTGACGCGAAGGGAAGGTAAGTTCTGTCAAATATTATCTGAAAATAAAAGCTATCAAGTTTGATACAAGATATGTTTCTAAGTTCCGCATTAAAAATACAATATGTTGATAATTTTGTCTTGAAAATATTGAGAGAAAAACTGAAGTTTAAGATTGTTCAACAAACAATCCCACTTTTGAGAAAGTACCCCCCCCCCCCCTCCCCTCCCCTGACGATTTTGTGATTACGAATGAAACTACTATATTATTTCATAAATTTTCAAAAATTTATAAATGTGCATATGTTATGCTGTTAACCATGCTATTTGTCATTAGAAATTCAGAAAAAAAAAAAAAAATCCACGAATGATTCTAAAATTGCTTGTTTCATTGCTGTTAGATATGAAAGAACTGAAACTGATATGGTATGCAATACTATAGTAAAGAATTATATTTTAGAAAAAATCACGGAAAAAGGATTCTGAAATTCTCGGAAACGTTTTTGAAAATTGTTTGGAGAGTTCTGAAATACTCGGAAACGTTTTCGAAACTTTCATGAACCACAGCTGCACAGAATACTCAGAAACATTTCTGGAAATTACGGAAAGAGGATTCCGAAATACTCAGAAACGTTTCTGAAAATTACAGAAAGAGTATTCCAAAATACTCAGAAACATTGAAAGAGGATTCCGAAATACTCAGACACGTTTCTGGACATTACAGAAAGATAATTCCGAAATACTCAGAAACGTTTTTGAAAATTTCATGAACCGCAGCTGCACGATATACTCAGAAACGTTTCCGGATTTTTTTTTTACAGTGTAGGGGTCACTGCTGTCACTGTCTAATGGCGGGCGAAAAAACTAAAACAAACGCATGTGGTAACGAAGAAAATGCTAATAAGCCTAGTAAATTTTGTTCTTATGCATGATTATTTCGCTTTATTCTTTTTAAATTAATTTTCAAAGTCTTGTTGATATTCTGACCCACGTAGAAAGAAATGAGAATTCAAGAAGCATTACTAAACGTCAAACATTAATGCAAACTACGTAGTTCGTAGTTTTAAGCAGCCATTTTCACGATGTTGAATTCGATATTTATCAATTCTTGATGAAACTAAATAATTGTGGCCTGACAAGAAAAACAATTAATGCTAGAAAATTTAATATGACATTACATTTTCAATGCTTCTTATAATTCGGGGACAGTGCCAGAGGACTGGAAGCTGGCTAACATTACACCGCTCTTCAAGAAAGGGTCTAAAGGGAGTGCGGGAAATTATAGACCTGTGAGTCTAACTTCGGTGGTTTGCAAAATTTTTGAAACATTGATGAAAATTAAGATAGTAAATTTTCTAGAGACTAATAATCTATTGACTAGTTTTCAGTACGGTTTTAGGAAAGGTAAATCTTGTGTAACTAATTTATTACATTTCTATGACAAAGTTAGCATGGCTTTGGACAATAAGAAGCCTGTAGATGTTGTTTACATTGATTTTCAAAAAGCTTTCGATAAGGTACCGCATGTTGCTCTACTTAGCAAATTAGCTGATATAGGAATAGGAGGGAAAACTTTCATTTGGGTAAAAAACTGGATGACCGGAAGGAAACAAAGAGTAGTTGTAAGGGGAAATTATTCTAATTGGAGTGAGGTCTTAAGCGGTGTTCCTCAAGGATCAGTGTTAGGGCCTGTTTTGTTCATTGTCTTTATGAACGATATTCACAAAAATATTTCTGGGAACATGAATTGTTTTGCTGAAGATGTCAAAGTTATGGGGACTGTAGAAAATGAAGAACAAGCAAATCAGCTGCAAGAGGATCTAGATCATATTACGGAGTGGGCTGATAAATGGGGTATGGCTGTTAATGTTGGGAAATGTCAAGTGCTACATTTAGGGCATGGAAATAAGTGTACAAGTTATTATTTGCAAGGTTCAATCATTAGTCAGGCAAACAAAGTTACTGATCTGGGGACTTAATAAGTCAGGATTTTGCTACAGTGCAGCATTGCTAGCAACCAAAGCCAATAAGATGCTTGGGTTTATCAATAGATCTATTTCAAATAAATCTAAAGAAGTTTCTTCTGCCATTATATAGAAGTTTGGTAAGACCCCATTTGGAGTATGCTGTTCAGTTTTGGTCTCCTTATCTTAAGAAAGACATTAATGTATTGGAAAGGGTTCAAAGGCGAGCTACAAGGCTAATAAATGGACTTTCTCACTTAGACTATGATTCCAGGCTTAGAAGGCTAAAAATGTACAGTCTTGAGCAAAGAAGAGACCGAGGGGACATGATTTAGTTGTTTAAATTTATTAAAATGAAAGATGTTACGGGGCTGAAGTTTCGCACTGAAAACAGGACAAGGGGTCTTTGTTTTAAGCTATTTAAATCTCAGGCTAACATGGATATTAGGAAAAATTATTATTTTAGCAGGGTAGTGTAACCTTGGAACAGCTTACCGGAAGAGGTGGTAATGAGCAAAGGAGTAGACAGTTTTAAGAGGGCCATTGATCTTCATTGGGAATTGTAAATTGACTAGGACCAGTCTAGCTGGGCCCAGAGCCTGTTGCTGGTCGCCACTTTTCTATTTATATTACCAAAAGAAGATGATACTTCTTTGCTTTGCTTGCCTAGCGCTTATTGTTTTGCATTTGTAGCTGAGTTATTTCTCTCGAATTCCCGAATCGGTTAATTTAAAATTTTTCTGTTTCGATGTTTCTAATTTCTGAGTTACGATTTAATTATGTCATGTTATGCAAATCATCTACAAAATTCTTACGGATATATGGTGGTAGTTTTCTTTTCAGTTGATTGACCATTATTTCTTTTTACTTATCGAATTCTGTAATCTTACTACCATTTTATTCCACTCATGATAAAAATTAAAAATGGTTTAATTAAAAACGCGAAATCTCGCCAAGGCTACTTTGCTCGCACAATACTAAAACTATAACCCTAACAAATTTGGCGAAACCTTTCAGCTGAGAATAAAAGGAATAAAGTAAATTCTTTCTCGGTTAAACATTTTTCATTTTGTTCTACGATAATATATTCAAGAAAATGTTTTGCATACTGTCCATTCCAACTAAATGCTGCTGTAAAATATGGTTAAATTAATTTAAGATTAAAAAAAACTCATATTCTTACAAATTCATACAAAACAATAAAAATTTTTACTTTGTATAACGTTATCCAAGTTTGTTAATCCAGAGTTTTCTTGTTTACGCTTTCACCATTTAACTCTTTTTTGAAGGGAATAAGGAAAACTAACATTATTTTGAGAAGCTCGAGAATACTACTAAGGGACGAATTAATTTCTGTAGCTGAAAGCAAACTAAGACTCATCGACTGCGTTAATAAATACTCAGAACAACCTGCCTGTGTTTACGTCAACAGACACACGTGGAACGCAACGTGGCAATGTTTTAGTTTCTTCGGCAGTTTTGTAAATCACCGCAAGGTAGCGTATTCGAGCGCTGGAGTTGCGAATAGCGGCTTTTAGCCGCATCTTTCTATTACGTTTCCACGTTATGATAATCAAGCAGCGAATTAAAATTGCACTCTACGCTTGCTTTCAACCATATTAAGACCCCTATATATAATCGGAGCGCGTGTTTGAGTGGTTGTCATTCTAGCGAGTTAATCGTGTTTGGTGATTGTTTACTGTGCGCAATTATTAGCGGCACGTGAATTGTTTATTAAATAAAATATTATTTTCGGCAAATTTGGCGAAATCCACAACTTTGCTGCAGTAACCCTTTAACAGTGCAACAATGAAAAATCCGAACCAAAATGGCTAAACTTAAGCTGATGCGTCGGCCTATCTCAAGGCTTCACTTGATACGCGCCTTATCAGGCTCAGTCATTTCAATAAAAGTTGTTGTATAATAATCAATCAAACAAAAAAACCCAGCCAGACTCCAGCGACATCTGTTAGATTTTGTGGCAACTTTTAACGAATAAACATCAGATAAGTTTATTTTTTAAACAGAATAGGTATTCAAAATTGAGTTCAAAAGATTTGAGTTAATTTAAAAGCGGATTTTTTCTTCCTGAAGAAAAATGTTTGAAAATATATTTTAGGTTAAAAGTGAAAAAATATGAAACTTTGTTCTCAAGAGAAATTAATTTTTGAAACAAAATCACATGAATAGAAGCTGAGGAGAACGTTCATTTTGTTAAATCAATGTAAATTCCGTGTACGAAAAAATTTTGCGATAAATTATTCCAACTTTTCGAAATGAAACATTTTCAAAATTATTTGAGTAATGTAACTGCAAACCTTCAATAAATATAAATAGCAGTTGGCATTTATTGCAATTTATACATTAAATAACAATTTCAAACGAGCTTAAAAAGAAGTTTTCTGTTTGAAAACGTATGTGAATAAAATGCTTCGGAAATAGTTTTTTTTTTTTTGGGGGGGGGGGGGGGGGCGTGATTTCTGTTTACAATTAATAAAAGACACATATTGGAAATTTGGTTCTGAATGAAATTATGCGTTGTATTATAAAATTAAACATTCCATCTTATGGACAAAACCATACTGTCTATTAAACATATGAACTGTGCTCAATAATTTGTATCAAGAAAAAATATTTTTTTTAGTTTTATTATGCAAAAGTTAATTACATACTAGCTGCGTGCCCGGCGTTGCACGGGCTACCTAAAAATGTAAGAGCAGTCCAGTTGATGCTTTTGTAGTACACTGACACTAGTTTCTAACGCGCTAAGGAATAAATAAATGCGCGTAAAGCAAGGTTTGCAAAACACCAGTAAAACATATTTTTGCCAAAACACCTCATCAACGTTAATAATCGTTATCAATGATACAAGTTATGAGTACATTTTCAGTCAGCACAAAAGGGGAAAATATATGCATTATCAACTATAATCTTTACTCACGTTAAACTGAATTACATCTGATAGACTATATCGGAAATATTTATGCACAATAACAATCCGCTTTTTACATAAAATAGTCTACTACCCGGCGTTGCCCGGGTGTTTATTAATGCAACATACCACTCAGATAAATATTTGGATGGATTCTATCCACATGGTCGTACAAGAATTACATCAATCCGTTTTCCAGGTACAAACCCTCAAAGAACTCAAATAACTTGTAAATCACTCATTTACTTTACGACGTGCACGGTCCTCCTCGAAAATGAAAGTTATGTCATGTGACGCGTATTTAACAATCAGGCTTGAACAAAAAAAAAAAAAAAAACAGCAAAATTTTGCTGCAGATTACGGCAAAATAATCGAAAAGTAAACAACTTAAACACCCTGATTACAGGAAAAGCCTTAAAACAAAAGCCTAATTTTATTTCTTTATATTCGAGAAAAAAAATTGCAACAGATGTTTCTTTTCAATGATTTTCTTCACGCTGTAAATTTTAATAAAAGCGTTCATCCGGAAAGTTGAGTTGAAGCACTGAATAATAATTTGAATGGAGGAAAGCCTTCGAAAAATAGTGATTTGATTTTGAAATCTAAGAGTCATAATTAAAAGTTTTTAATTGATATCTCCGCTAATTATTATCGGAGAATTATGTTAAATAGCCAAACATGAAGACGGGAGGATTACGAATCCATCGATACCTGGTTCGATGGTCAGTTCACTGTCGTTCGGGAGAAGAAGCTTGGACATAGATAGATAGATAGATACTCAGATTTTATATGTATAAGACTAGCTGCGTGCCCGGCGTTGCACGGGCTACCTCGAAAATAAAAGTTATGTCAAGTGACGCCTGTTCAACCCTCGGGCTTGAACAAAAAGAAAAGAAAAAAAAATCAGTAAAGTTTTGCGGCAGTTTGCGGGAAAACAACCAAAAAGTAAACATTTTAAATCTCACGAATACGGGAAAAGCCTTTAAAACAAAATCAAGAATGTTACTTCTTCATATTCGAGAAAGAAAATGGCAACATATCTTTCGTCTGAATGATTTTCTTTACCCCCGCTATAAATTTTAATAAAAGCATTGTTGCCGAAAGTTGAGATGAAGCACTGAAAAATAATTTAAATGGAGGAAAGCCTTCGAAAAATATGGATTTTATTTCGAAATCTAAGAGTCATAATTAATAATTTTTAATTGATATCTCCGCTAATTATTATCGGAGGATTATGTTAAATAGCCAAACATGAAGACGGGAAGATGACGAATCCATCGATACCTGGTTCGATGGTCAGTTCACCACTGTCGTTCGGGAGAAGAAGCTTGGACATAGATAGATAGATAGATACTCAGATTTTATATGTATAAGATGCTTCATCAAGCACAACTGATAAATATTTTCATCAGTTAAAACAGAAAACAAATGAAAGTAGCGATTTTTTCTCGTAATTATTACTGACCCAGGCAACGCTAGATATTTTATTTAGTTGATAAATATATTTATGGAAGCATTCAAAAAGTTTTTAGTAATATTTTTTCTTACTTTAAAGTTTAGTTCAAAATTAGTTATTTTTAAAGACATATTCTAAAAATGGTGAATAGCTCAATTTGATATCTTTATTTTTTTTTCACAATAAGAACTAATAAAATGCACAAAAAATGCATAGAGATACAATTATTTTAAACAAAATTATGTAGAAAACAATATCAAATAAAAATTTCGCCATGAAACTGATCGTTAGTATCGTTCATTATACATTACAATTTATATCACTAAGGAGTACGTTGTATGTTAAAGAACAAAAAATTTAAATCATTTAAAAGTACATCGAAACAATAATGAATTAGTTTACCAGGAAAAACATGCTAATAAAAATTTCAAAAAAGAAAAAAGATGGCAGCTTTTTATTTTAAGATTTTTGTAAACCTACATTCCAGACTTTAAAAAAATAATAATAAAAATTCATTCTAGATTTTTTTAGAACAAAACTTTTGCTTGTTGAATAAATAAATAAATTAAAAAATTAATAACAGTTAAAAAATAAAAAACAAACCTGTTAAAAATATAAACGGTATTTAAATTTTTACGCATTGTGAAGAAATTTAAAGGGGGATAAACTTCGCCACATAAATTAGTTATGCCCCAAAAAAACATGAAAAGTTCCACAAACTTTTAAATTATTTGTTAAAGTTTTTAAAAAAAAAGCCATTAAGTAGCATAAAAAATGACATTAAAATGAAAAAAAAAATATTTATTGTAAAATTAAATTAAGATATTCAGTAAACCGCCAAATCAAAACTAAACATTATTAGGAAGCAACAACGTTTCTGTAATCTAGACAAAGATCAATTAAAGTGCAGGGGCGTAGCTAAGGGGGGGTTTGGGGACAACCCCCCCCCCGAAATGTTTGTCTCGAAAAAGGGAGAGAGAGAGAGAGAGAAAGAAAAGAGAAGAGAAAGAAAAGAGAAGAGAAAAAAAAGATACGAGAAAAAAAAAGAAGAGAAAAGAAAAAGAGAAGAAAAAGAAAAAAAAATCAAAACAGCTTTTTTTTTCTGAATAACTATAGTCAAAAATTCACTTCGCCCCCCCCCCCCCCCAGTGGCATCGAAAATCAGCTCCATGAGTGACCCGCAAGCGTAAAGACGCCCCACTCCTCACTCTGCTGCGACATTTTTTTGGTATTTGAGGTAAATTTCACACTTCGCTTTAGAAATGAGATTGATTTGTTAGATCCACGCATATGTAGCCTTTTTTGTCATAGATTCTGCAAAATTGCTAAACATGTTTAATTTTATGAGCGACGCAGTGGGAATATTACATACAGTTGAATCTGTATTTTTCGAATTTCACAGGAAGGAAAAAAATCGAGATAAAGAGGTTTTAAGATACGAGGGCTTTAAGAAACTTTATAGAAATTTGGAATATGATGGTGAAAATTTGGAATCGATACTAAAGAAAATATGGGCTTTTGATCAAAATTCCTCTTTATTAGTTTTGTTAGGTCTTTATTCTATTATTACATTATTAAGTGCTTCATTGTGAGTTTAAGGAATCATTTTGACAGTAAAAGAAACTTTAAGCATATCTTTTTCAAGAAAAAGTCTTTTATTGCTCATTTGGTGCCTGATTTTTTTTTTTTTTTTTATTATTACTTGTTTATCCTCTTGAGGTTAGCAATTGCTGCAAACCTAACCTGGCCAATATTCTAGGATTCTCCTTTTTTCTTTACTTGAAAAAATCTTAAACTTTCTTTTCACTCCTATCATCTCGGTTTTCTATAAGGAATCATAATTTTAAGAAAGAGAGCAACCAAAGAACAGTTCTTAACCAGATAACAGAGCAAAATGGCTTTTAATTTGAATGACCTTTAACCATGAACTTGAAATACTCATCCATAATGCAACTAATACTCAACCTGTGAATTTCACCCCTTTACTCTTGTTCCAAGAAAGTGCTCGAAACGTCTGTCCTTTTGTTAATCTTCCTAGAAAACCTATTCGTGGAACGCATTTCTCCCTTTTTTGCCCCCTCAGTCCTTTCTGTTTCGAGTTGAAGAAAATGCTTTTTCTTGCTGCTTTAAAAATCATTGGGCTTCGAATCTGAAAATGATAGCATAGCCGGAATTTGAGACATAAGGTTTTTCAGTAAATTACCGCCCATTAGCCAGGACTAAAGCTGAAATACCCCGCCAGCTCAGTCATTTCCAGCGGTGGACTGCAGTTTCGTGCTTATTAGCACTCATCAGTCCGGCATAGGAAAGTGACTGAGCTGGATATGGAAAACCTCTTAAGGAAGCTAAGAGTACAGTCTGCTGAAGCAGGATTAATCCCATCGAACCCATCTGAAGGAAATTTTATTTTAATTTAAAAGAAAAACTGCATAGCATTACAGGAATAAAATGTTTAAAAACGAAATGAATCTAGACTATTCTTTACTATTTCTGTTAGCTTGGTTGGCATTAAAAAGTAGAAAATAAACAAGACTTCTGTTTATAACACTCGAAAATTGCTGTTGCTCTCTCAAATAGATATTTATGTAAATTCTAAAGCAGCTAATAAAATTAAAGATAAAAACTTGAGAGGAGAACACATGGTATGCAGCTTTGTGCAAATAACTTTCTACCGCCTATATTTCTTCCCTTTTTTTAATTCAAATTTTATTATTAAATGCTTTAGAATTAGCATAAATGTAAATACATATAAAAAGCAACATATAAATATAACGATATGAAAACCATTTCATTTTTTGCAGGCTATAATCAAGAAGTCTTTTTTTTTCTTCATGATTTTAGCGCGAACCAAGTTAGTAAAAATAGTCTGACCACTGATGAGATTGAAAGTCAAACATCCAGTTTACAGGCGGAAATGAATGCATCTATTAGCTTTCAGGGATGCCAGCTTTTGTAGATGTGTGTTAGCCTCTAAATTAAGCAGCCACACTAAAATGAACGGAACACGCTCATCAGATATTTGATTTTCCTCCTGGTTTGGATAGACTGGTTTTGACTAGACCCGATGCTAGAAAGTTACACTTTAAATTAAATGGAGGAAAAAGAAAAAAAGTTAAATTTTCCAAAACATTAAAAAAAAAAAAAAAATCTTCGCTTTTGTTTGACACAAGTATCGAACTTGGGGCACCCCATTCCAAAGTATGTAAGATTCACCTCCTCTTATTATTATTATTTTTAATACTAAAAAAGTCTACATATATATATATAATAAAAGAAGTAACCCCCCCCCCCCCCCCGAAAGTCGGGTCTAGCTACACCTCTGTTAAAGTGCAAAATGATTCGCCAAATAAATGTATCAATTAATTAAAAAACAGTAAAAGTTCCATCAAAGTATCAGAAGAACAAACATTAGCGGCAGCAATTTTAGCAATAGAAAAAGTTTTCGCCAATTTCACATGTTCCGCGAGGAGATAATTCCCCCATGTCCATGATAAT
Organism: Uloborus diversus; assembly: GCF_026930045.1. Lineage (NCBI taxonomy): Eukaryota > Metazoa > Arthropoda > Arachnida > Araneae > Uloboridae > Uloborus > Uloborus diversus. The sequence continues at coordinate 78,042,366 of NC_072738.1, forward strand.
GTGAATATTAAATAGCAAGAAATATAATGCTGTCAAATTTTGTTCCGGCAAAGGCAGGGGCGGCAAATAGGGGGAGCGAGAGGGGGCGGTTGCACCCCCAAATATTTTGCACAGAATGATAAGAAATGGGCAAATTCAACTTACGTAAATCGCAAATCATTGACCATATGCACAAGGAAATTGTTGTTACAAAAAGCGCCCTCTGATTCTCAATAATAGTGAATGAATCTTGGGACATTTTTATGCACAAGCGTTTTTTGGCTATTTGGATGTAATTTAGAAAATTGTGAATCATTTGCAGCCCTTTTCAGAACAGAAAAAAGTGATGGAGGATCACAGTTTGTTTCAACTAAAGAAGTAATCTCCTCATGTCAACGAAATATTTCATACTTGTGTGCTTAGTGTTATGATAATGTATCCAATGTGAGAACACCGTGTAGTGGTGAGGCTGCACAATTTTAGAAGAGATTTCTTGGTATTTTGCGTACGTTGTTACGCTCATATTTAAAATATATGTTTAGTTAGTGAGTGAACAACGATTCCTTTTGTTAGAAACACATTTCAGCAACCAAATACTTTAGATACATTCATAGAAAATTATAACATAAGACACGCTTTTTTTTTTGAAAAAAGTCATGCATAAACAAATGCCTTTTCTGGGAGCTCTTTAACTTTGTCATTTCTGAGTAACACAAGATAGTCTTCAAGAGTCAAAATAAAAGTTCCCCTTGTCAATTTTGATTTGTTTGGAAGCGATTCTTTCAATGTCGGAAAAGCTGACGCCTTTTTACATGTATGACTTTGTTTTAACGTTTATTCGCTTTGTTTGTATGGTGGGGAGTTTTTAAAAAAAAATCTGTACTCTATCAAAGCGTCTTCAATCCGCTAACCTTAATTTTCCAACTGTCCAAGCTTCAGCTAAATCTACAGTTAAAACAGTTTACAAAATTTGCATGGATGTATATTTTAACCAAGAGCGAAACTTTAAAAAACTCTTACTGCAGACTAATTGTAATAGAGCACAAAAAAAAAAAAAAAAAAAAAGAATTTAGAAAGCGACAAAAATCTAAATGATAATATACAGCCATAACATTGAATTAATATTGTTTTATATAATAGATTCAGTTTCTAATGAAATTAAAACAAGATATGATGATAAAGATTTATCTGTACTGTTGACCTTAAGCTCAATGTTATATTGATAGGTTATTGAAAAGGAGAAATAAAATGTTTCAATTATAAGCAAAATTTATAGTACTAAGTAAGAAGAATTGTTTTGCGAATTGGAACTATACTAATCAATAATGAAAAACGAAGACTGGCAAAATTTTCAAGGTTACCTGGGCTATTTTAAAGAGAAAAATCTAAGAGATGTGTTTTCTAACTTAACTATCTCAAAAGGTAAAAACTGTAATATCAAAATATTTGTGCTATAATTTATGATTAAATAAATTAAAACTATAGTAATTAAAATTTACATTCTTTTAAAAGGCTTTTTTTTTTTATAAATATTTAATCCGTTTTATGATCCCATTTTGTTAACCAATATGTATTTTATTCCAAACTGAGGTAACTCATACTTAAAAAACTCGACCCCCCGAATGAATTGTTGAAATGCCGCCCCTGGGCAAAGGATTACATATGTATATGTGCGTCACGATGCATTTCAAATCTTGGCGATTATTTTTCATTTTATTTGTTGCCCCCGTATTTGGTTTTTTGGTTTCAATAAAATTAAGCTTTTTTTATTGTCAAACATAGTTTGTTTAGCGGATTATCCTACATTTTACTGAAATGTCGATACTTTTAATGTCGTTTCATGTCTTGTTTCATTTAATGGGAGAATTATATAATAAAACTTTGAATGCTTTTCGATGATCTAATTTATTTATTTGTCGAAACAATATGCTATTTTGTCTTTTTCTTGGATTTTTAATCAAAACGAAGTAAAATTATTCACCAAATAAAAAACGAGCTTTTAAAATTACATCAGAAATCTCGTTAAAATATTTCGCCAAATCAGTTTAAATTCTCCATCATTATGTGACATAATCAGCTGAATAAGTTAACCGAGTCATAAATAGAAATTGAAATTGCGTAAATTTTTAAAACTAGAAAAAGGAGCAATCACAACATGGGAATGACGATGCTAGCTTTACTTTTTAGTTTTTGCCGACGATGATGTAAGTGTAATTTTTTTCAGTTTTTGCCAAGGAGCCAAGGTAGAGAGAAAACTCACCAGGTCAAGTGACGTGCCGATAACGAAACAATATCCAAACTCAAAAATGTTAGATGTAATCCCAGGGCCCGATTAACTAAACGTTAGGCTCAAGGTCACAATGCTTTGAAGGCACCCTTGTATTCATCACTTTCAGTCAAAGCGAAATAATGTTAAAATAATGTTTAACACTTATCCAAAAGAGGAATTTGATTATTTTCACAAAAATACGTGATTTTTCATTGCGATGTATAAGTTTTTAAAAACATTTGGGCCCTTAAGGAAGAGGGGGCCCCAGGACCAGGCCTAAGATGCCTGTGCAGTAATCAGTTCCTACGTAATCCCCAAAAAGGCAAATAGTATTTATTTAATTTAAAATAAGACATAAGCTTCAGGGATGAATCCGTATATTTTGCCAGAAGCGAAAGCCAATGAGAAATAGTTGAATATTGTGTGTGAGTTGGGATCAGCTTTACTTGAAAAGAAAAAGAAAATTCCCCTGAGAAACAGAACTGATACGCCGTTCCGGCATCAATACGCCCTGTACTACTCATCGGTTAACCATATCAATGAAATTTTACGTTAAAGATAGAGAAAACGTCCCTTTTAACAGCAGAAATAATACGTTAACTAATGTAAACAAAGGTTCGCCCGGTTATACTACAGCGCACTCTTGCGGGCAAGTCGGCGCCTTTGATCTTTTGAAAAATGACTGAGCCTGATAAGACGCGCATCGAGTGAAGCCTTGCCTATCTACAGCTTATCTATATAGCGGCTCCAAACCATATCGTTGCCAATACACGTGATTAAAGATGCGAATTAAATATTTTGTTCTGTGAATAGCAACATTGAATATCATTTCATCATTTGTGATATCACACGGCAGAAGTGTAAACAATGAAAGCACACCGATTTAAGCAGTTTTTTTTTAAATATCTATATATATAATTCTCTTACGTACCGGCAAATGAAGGGGTGAATTTCTAAACCTCTGTTGGCAACACTTCGCCGATAAATCATGTAAACAAACTTCTACGTTGTTTTGAAATCTTGAATCACAGAATACTCAACGAACTTTTTTTTTTTTTTTTGAGATGAGTTTGAGTCGGGCTGTGGCCCATTTCAACCTTAATCAGCAAAGAAAAGCTCAAAGAAGGCAGGAAACCGTTCTTGAATCCAATTTAAGACGAGCCATTTCCAGAGTTGTATTCTCTGATTCGCTGCCGATAATTTTTAGCGGCTGGGGAATTTTCAGTCAGCAGTTCCTTCAACAGATCAGGTGCGTCACACAATGCCGGTAACCGCACCTTTCCGTCATGGCAACATTTAGTATATTTATTTGCAGTATTACGCTCTTTCTGCCAATAAAGAGCACCACAAAATTCGCATTCTTCACACATTGCTCCACAATCATGTTCATCGGCAATGTTGTTTTGAACGCGTAGGCGCTTTGAGCGTCGTCTATTCTCTGCTTCAGTACGACAGTTCAGTTCAAAATGAATAACCGAGAAAGAATTTACTTTATTCCTTTTATTCTCAGCTGAAAGGTTTCGCCAAATTTGTTTAGGGTTATAGTAGTTTTAGTATTGTGCAAGCAAAGTAGCCTTGGCGAGTTTTCGCGTTTTTAGTTAAACCATTTTTTGTTCGTGACGTGGCAAGGATTCAGAATAACAACAAGAAGGACAAACGTTTGAGAAAATATGTTTGGTGCTCTCTGAGCCTGTTTTTAGTCATGGCCAGCTCTATGTGGCATTATCAAGAACAAGATCTTTTGAAGCAGTGTCAGTTGTGGCTCCCAAACGGGACATTTTTAATTGTGTATATGAGGAAGTTTTCTCAGATTAGAATATATAAGAGTGTAAATATGTAAATATATAAGAGTGTAAATAATGTAAATACATCCCTCGGGGGAGCCTGTAACCCCTAGAGGGCGCGTCCCCAGGTGGCGGATAGGGGAATGCCTTCATTGGTTTTCCAATGGGTGGTAGAAGGGAAATAAAATACCTTCCGCGGACCAACAGGTAGAAGTGCAATCTCTCCAAAGCAATGACAGACACTTTTGTATCTATAATGGTAAAGTTGTGCACATTGCCAAGGCAGTCATCTTACATACAGCAAAGTTAAACTGTCGAAAATCTGGCTAAAGCAGACAAATTAACATTATGAACGTAATTTTCATATTGGTTAAATGGATGGTGACCTAAATGCAATTACCAACTTTAATTTTTACGGAAAATTTTAGCTAGGCTAATGTATTGGCATACAGCGAGCGAGCGAAGCGAGCATGGATCGCGAAGCGATCCACAGGGAACTGCGTAAGCAGTTCCGGGGGTTGGCGAGCGATAGCGAGCAGGGGGCGATAGCCCCCTAGTTAAACTTAAATAAACTATTTAAAAAATGGTCAGATCCTATGTTTTTAAGCATGCTCTGTCAGAAAAATATACTTTTGAAATTTTGGAAACGACCCCATTATCAAAATATCCCCGGCAAATCTATTAACAGCTTAAACTTTCGATAAAACGATTCGGACAAGCTTAAAACTTTCGATAAAATGTAAAATAATCTGTTAACTAAATAAAGAAAGCCATTAAATCGAGATTACCCCCTCCCCCCAATTACCATCGAAGAAAGTTTTATTTCTCGCCAGGAACGGCAAATACATCAGTGTTGCCAGATTGGGGGAAATTTCCCCATTTTGGGGAAATCTGGTGCTCTTTGGGGAAATTTTGGGGAAATGGATTTTGAGGGGAATTTTTTGGGGAAAATTTTTTTCTTGGGGAAAAGCTGGGGTAAAAAAACTTCGGGGGAAAAAAGAATTTTTTTCGTATTTAAATTCGTGCCAAGAAGTATTATGTGGAATATTATGCTACGGAATTCGCATTAATATTCTGCTTGAGTAACTAGTTGATACGTGAAACAGGTAAAAATAAGTGATGAAGAACGTTCATGGATATGTATGATATACAAAAATCATAGTTTAAATGCACATACAGAAGCAGAGTAGTAAATGCGAGTAGAAAAAAAATATTTGGTTATTTTTTATTTCTCGGTCAGGCGCTTCTATTTATGACTAGTGGCACCGCACGGCTTTGCCCATTGTAGAAAATTAAAAGGTCTTTTGGTTCCCCTGTATATTTACAAAATAATGCATGATGAATTTCTCGCCAATTGGCTTACCCACGTTACGGTTCCACGTTATGATAACTTGGTAATTTACTCGTCCATCTTATGGTAATTTTGCTCGGGAAAGTGTTCTTAAAATTGAAATAGAAAAAGAACAAAATCGAATTTTCGAAAAATCACTTAAAGGTGCACACTCCTATGCTACAAATTAATTCTTTGCCAAATTTCATGAAAATCGGTCGAACGGTCTAGGCGCTATGCAAGTCACAGAGATCCAGACAGAAAGACTTTCAGCTTTATTATTAGTAAAGAAAGGTAAAAGACAAAAAAAAAAAAAAAAAAAGCGAAAATGGGAAGAAAAAAAAAAGTTGGGGAATTTTGTAAGAAAATTTGGCTATTTGGGAAAGAAAAAAAAATTAAGAGACAAAAGTATTACAGGAAAACGATTCATTTTATAAAAATATAAGGGGAAAAATAATTTTAGAATTTGGGGAATTTTGATAGAAAACATCGCTTTTTGGAGAAAAGTTGGAAGGGAATCGGGGAAATCTGGATTTGACCATCTGGCAACACTGAAATACATGTAGAATATCTTCTTTATATCATCTTCTATTCGGAATTAGAAATCATATCTTACGAATTAGATTAAGCAAATATTTTACGCAGTTTCATTAACTTAGCGATTCTGTGGCGAATGTATGATAATGTGGTCCTTTGGAGATTAACAATTGATTAGGAGGAATGTTTTACATTTTAAGCATTTTTTAATGATGTTTTATTGAAAAAAAATAGAAAATGAAATCTATACATATAATAAAACAAGATGTTTGTGCGTGTGTGTGTTTGTGGCGCGCATCTTGGGAAAACGGTAAGGCCTAGAAAGATGAAATTTGGTACACAGGTGCAGTTTTTGCCGAAAATGTGCCCCTCAGGCTTCGATTTTTGATATTTTAATTAGAAAAAAAGTTATTTAATGTTTTATGTGTTTTTTTTTTTTGCACTTTTTATTACTTTTTACCTCACAGACCCCGAACCAATCGCTCCACACAAATATTTTTTGTACTATAGTGTAGGAAATTTAATTTTAAATATGATGAATGAAAAAATTTTGAAAATAGAGCAATTTTTGTACTTTTTATAAATTTTTGAAAAAACCTTTATTTTGCATTTTTTTCTGGTTTTAATTTTTTTCGAAACCCATCCTACAAAAAGTATTGAACCCTCAACTCTAAAATTTTAGTTGGTAATAGTAAAAACATTCTGCCCCCTTCAGAAGAAAAAAGTTTTAGAAATACGTTATAGTTTTTTTTTTTTTTACAATTTTTTTAATGGCAGAACACAACGCGAGCTGTTCGCTTGCCGGCTGAGTTCCGAGCTTACTTCATCACGTGATCCAACTGAAACCGTTTGCCTTCTCTTCACTTTTTTTTTTTTTTTTTTTTTGCAAGCGCCACTTTTTGAACCCTACGGGGAAAATAGAGCCCTTTTTTTGCGAGCTATTTTGATTAAATAAATAAATCCCGCGATTTTTTGCATAATCTTTGTTTTTGTTACGAATTGGCGGTTAGGTTAGGTAGATACAGAGATAGATAAGAGGTTGAATGGACAAAAAATGTTTGTGTTTTCGAATTAATACTTATACAAATAAAAAAAAAGATTGTACTGTCAGGAGGTAGATATGCACATATCGTATAGATTGATAGATAGACAAATACAGAGGTCGATATAGTAGATGGACTGCAGGAAAGAGGCATGCCCGTCATTTAAGGAATTTCAACGGGGTGTCAGTGCCCCCCCCCCACACACACCATGACTTTGAAAAAACAATGCTTTCACATAAAAGTGGAAGTGCTTTTTGTTATTTTTCGACAAAATTTGCATGAAGAGTACGTCGTTTGTGTCTGTCCTCCCCCTCCTTAAAAAATATTCCAAACGACGGAACTGGAGATAGATCTAGAAAATATTTTATTCAAACAATTAATGATATAGATAGATATAGAATGATTGATACCTTCCTCGAAATTTGTTTAAGCAGCCGCCGAAGGCGACAATATCGGCGTAAAAAGGCGAATGATAATATTGTGAAAAAAGAGAAAAACATTGATTAATACCGTCGCTAAATTCTCTAAGCAGCTGCCGAAGGCGGCTACCCTGGCGCAAAAAGGCGAATGGCGTAAAAAGGCGAAACAGCTTGTCGCCGCAGGCAGCTAGTGATTAAATATAAAAACCATTGTTAGGAAAATTCGTTGCCTAACAACAGCAATATTAAAAGTAATCACTATTAATATTGTTTATCAAGGCTTCTCTGGACAAGCATGACATTTATTGCTTTCTTAGGAGTTGTAACCTCATCTTTATACATAAAGGGCTAATCTCTGTCCGGATGTCCGGGGTAAACTTCAAAACTGCTGGACGAATTTCAACCATTTTTTCACCATACATAGCTACATAATCGGGGAACGACTTAAGCTATAATTTATTGCTAAAGAACTTAGTTTTAAAAAGTTATGGTGGAAAACAGTAAATTTCATGTAATTTTCCCATTCAATGATTAAATATAAAAACCATTGTTAGGAAAATTCGTTGCCTAACAACAGCAATATTAAAAGTAATCACTATTAATATTGTTAATCGCGGCTTCTCAGGACAAGCATGACATTTATTGCTTTCTTAGGAGTTATCCTCATCTTTATGCATAAAGGTCTACTTCTGTCCGGATGTCCAGGGTAAACTTCAAAACTACTGGACGAATTTCAACCATTTTTTCACGATTGATAGCTACATTATCAGAGTCAACTTAGGCTATAATTTATTGCTGAAGAACTTAGTTTTAAAAATGTCGCGATGGAAAACAGTAAATTTCATGTAATTTCCCCATCAAATGAGTAAATTCGCAACTTTAATAAACTATTGGGGGCGCAGTAGCCACTGTCTAACGGCGAATGAAAAGGTAAAACAAATTTTTACACAGTAACAACAGTAATTTTTCATCGTATTTGTGAGGAGCTTTCTTTTCTATTCATCTGAAATTACATTACAATATCACAAACTGCTTGAAGCCTGTAATTTACCCCGAATAAAACACGTGGAATGGAATATTTTACCTTTTTCTTTAGTATTGGTAACCACCGCAAGGTAGCGTATTCGAGCTCTGGAGTTGCGAATATAATACCCATTGTTACAAAAATTTGTTGCCTAACAACAGCAATATTAAAAGTTATCATAATGAAAATTTTGAATCAAGGCTTCTCCGGAGCAAACATGAGTTTAAAGTCACTTAAACATTTGGAAACACTACTTTTTGCACCCTTAAAGAAACATAGCAGAGAGCTTTTTTTCTTTTGTGTGTGTGTACTATATAATTAAATAAAGTGCACGGTTTTTTTTAGTGATCTTTGTTTTTGTTAGCTCATATTTTGAAAATTCTTCAAATTTTTATGTGCTTAAATTCGTGCTTTCGTTTCTAAATTAATATTCGTTCGTTCTTTATACTTATTGCTATTTCACTTTTATGGGTAAGGAAGAAGCTCGATTTTTAATCATGTCAAAGCGGTGTGTTTTGAGTTCTTTCAGTTAAAACAGAAAACGGAAGAAAGTAGCGATTTTTTTTACAATGGGGTGGTTTTCTTCAGTCAAAAGTAGTATTTTTAGTCACTGAAATTGATAGAATAAGCAAAAAAAAAAAAAATAATAATAATAATAATAATAACTTAGACCCAGAAATAACTTCTTTTTCCCAGCGGTAATTTTTTCATTAATTTTTTCAAATGTCATTTTTGAAACAAGGCGTGGTCTTAATGACGTCGCAAATGATGCACTTTGCCGCATCTTTCACCACGTTTCCACGTTATGATAATCAAGAAGCGAATTAAAATTGCGCTCTACGCTTGCGATCAACCATATCGTTGCCATATATAGTTTATAATAAAATGATTTTTTTTTATTTATTTGGTGGGCAGAGTTGCGATAACGTGGTCGGACGAGTGTTCAAAAATCTTGGCGCTACAGCCATTACAAAAGTTGCATTAAAAATTCCGCCAAATCAATTTTGGTAAATACTCTTACGGTATTAAAGTTAAAATTAATCCGTCAAATAAGTAAAAAAACACGCTCAAATAACATTGAAACTACTATTAAAATTTAAATTAATCTGCCAAATCTATTTTTATCTTCAGTTTCGCCAAGTAACTATGTCAGCGCATTGGCGAGTTATTTTAAATTTTTATGAAACGTTTATAATTTACTTTTCTTTTTTTTCTTTTCTTTTTTTTTTCGTGTGTGTGTGTGATTTTAAGGATTAATGGTACTAATTAGGATTTTGTGGAACTAATTATCCTTATATTAATGGCGACAATGGGAAGATTATTCTTTTATTTATTTACTAGCAAAAATACCCGGCGTTGCCTGGGTCAGTAATAATGGGGTCGTTTCCAAAATTTTGAAAGTATTTTTTCTGAAAGCGCATGCTTAAAAACATAAGATCTGACCATTTTTTAAATAATTTGTTTAAGTTTAATGTTTTAAAAAAATTACTTAAATCGGTGCGCTTTCATTGTTTATACTTCTGCCGGATGACATCACAAATGATGAAGTCTCATTTAGTGTTGCCCCTCACACAGCTAAATACTTAATTCGAATCTTTACTCACGTGTATTGGCAACGATATGGTTGATAGCAAGTGTAGTGCGCAATTTTAATTCGCTGCTTGATTATCATAACGTGGAGACGTGGTGAAAGATGCGGAAATTCGGAACTCCAGCGCTCGAATACGCTACCTTGCGGTGATTTATAAAACTGCGTCTGCACCTAAAACATTGCCACGTTGCGCATCACGTGTGTCTGTTGACGTGAACACAGGCAGTTTGTTCTGAGTATTTATTAACGCAATCGATGTGTCTTAGTTTGCTTTCAGCTACAGAAATTAATTCGTCCCTTAGTAGTATTCTCGAGCTTCTCAAAATAATGTTAGTTTTTCTTATTTCTTTCAAAAAAGTATTAAATGGTGGAAGCGTAAACAAGAAAAGTCTGGATTAACAAAATTGGATAACGTAATACCAGGTAAAATTTTTTATTGTTTTGTATGAATTTGTAAGAATATGAGTTTTTTTTAATCTTAAATTAATTTAACTAATCATATTTTACAGCAGCATTTAGTTGGAATGGACAGTATGCAAAATATTTTCTTGAATTTATTATCGTAGAACAAAATGAAAAATGTTTAACCGAGAAAGAATTTACTTTATTCCTTTTATTCTCAGCTGAAAGGTTTCGCCAAATTTGTTTAGGGTTATAGTAGTTTTAGTATTGTGCAAGCAAAGTAGCCTTGGCGAGTTTTCGCATTTTTAGTTAAACCATTTTTAATTTTTATCATGAGTGGAATAAAATGATAGTAAGATTACAGAATTCGATAAGCAAAAAGAAATAATGGTCAATCAACTGAAAAGAAAACTACCACCATATATAAACTGTGAGTACACATTTTATTTATTTTGTTCTGAGTGAATTTGAATCAGTTTTTCAATTCGATGGAAAAAAAAACGAACTTAACAACATTGACTGGACACTTTTCCTTAACCTAATTCCACATAAATGATTTAAATAACCTTTGTTACTACAGTATCCTACTGAAATAGACAGTATGCAAATAAATTTTCTTGAAAATATTTATCGCAGAACAGATTGAAAAATCCAGAAAGAACGTTAAGAATTTGAACAATAAAAAATAAAAGTTCGCCAAAAATCTGTTTATAGGCTTATGGTTTTAAAATTATGTGAAAGAATAATGTATCTTGACAAGATTTCGCATATCAGGTAAATCATTTCCATGACGAATGAATTAAATGCATGATTTCTTTGGATATCCAATCATATAGTCATAGAAATAAATTATCTAGTGTTAAACGTTACTCTTGACAGTCTGCCACGTATGTGCACTATGTGACAAAAATGTCAACAAATGCTGGAAATGTCACGAAACTGAACTTAATATGTACTAATGTATAGAAAAAACGGTACAAAATGAAAATGCCGTTCGAAGCGAACCAAAAATTTATGAATTCCGAATTCAACATCGTGAAAATGGCTGCTTCAGAACAACTTACTGTGTGTTCTGCATTAATTGTTTACTTTCGTAATACTTTTTGGTTTCTAATCTCTTTCTATATGGGTCAGAATAACCAAAAGACTTTGAAAAATCTTTTCAAATGAATAAAGCGAAAAAATCATGCATACGAACAAAAATCACAACACTTTTAGCATTTTCTTCGTTACCACATGCGTTTGTTTTAGTTTTCAATTCCGCCATTAGACAGTGACTGCAGTGCCCCCTATAGTTTGTTGGAGTTGCGAATTAAGATCATGCATTGTTTGAAAAATCTGACATTTTAAAAAATTAATTAAAAAATAACCGTTGGGAAAATGAAATTATTTCTGGGTCCAAGTTATTATGATTGTTTTTAATCTATCAATTTTTAATCTATCCCGCAGAAGTAGCCATTTATGTATAAAGATGAGGATACAACTCCTAAGAAAGCAATAAATGTCATGCTTGTCCTGAGAAGCCTCGATTAACAATATTAATAATGATTACTTTTAATATTGCTGTTGTTAGGCAACGAATTTTCCTAGCAATGGTTTTTATATTTAATCATTGAATAGGGAAATTACATGAAGTTTAATGTTTTCCACCATAACTTTTTAAAACAAAGTTTTTTAGCAATAAATTATAGCCTAAGTTGTTCCACCACCACAGTAGAGTCTGTGACTCTAGTGTGGTGGTGGTTGTTCCCCAATTATGTAGCTATCTATGGTGAAAAAATGGTTGAAATTCGTCCAGTAGTTTTGAAGTTTACCACGGACATCCGGACAGAGATTAGCCCTTTATGTATAAAGATTTTTTTTTTTTTATGCTATCGGACCTTTACTGATGAAGATTTTTGAAACTAATCACGACGTAGATTTTCAGAGGGAGGTCGATGTTATTTGAAAACGCTGATATCGCCATTACAATTGGGACTTAAGGGAATGTTTTCTTTCCCAAATGTAAAGCTTTTTGTACTATTGTCCCCATTGAAATGGGAATAAAAAAAAACTGTTTTGCTTACTCTGATTTTAATGGTGTTTTTACTACGATCTTTTCAGTATTTTAAATAGGACCGTTGACGTTGTTTAAGAACTGTAGGATTCCTTCTGATAGGAGTTTAAAAGAATTGATGTTCTTACTCTAAAGGGACATTTCAAGAATTATATTAGAATTAGGATTTGTAGTCACTGTTGACGCTATTTTGAGACTATTGCCTTTACAATTTTAGGCGTGTTTCCCCCTTTGTATTCACTAGGCACATCAGGTGGGTCATCTGATCTACGTTCCGTTCTCCAGAAAGAAGCTATGCAGTTATTTAGATAGTCAGCGTAGCACTGGACACCATTTGACGGTGATCGGGATTTTAAGAGAAATGTTTGAATTTATTTAAAAACTGTTAAACTTACTCGAATAGGAATTTTTAAGAATAGCCGCGTGCTAACTTCTTTTCTACTCCTATACGTTTTCTGATTTATATTGTGTGAGTTTTTGGTAGGTAACTATTTGGCCTCTGACGGTCTGGTGGCTGATGAGTGCTAATAAGCACGAAACTGCATTCCTCGGCTGGAATTACTGAGCTGGCGGTGTATTCATGTATTTGACCTCTGCCTGTGTTGATGTTGACCGTTAACTTTGAATCGATTGACAAAATTTACATTAACTCGAGCGAAGCCGCGGGTAAAAGCTAGTGACAGAATAAAAATAAATAACAATTGGAATTCAATTATTATTGATTTTTTTTTTTTTTTGATAAGTGAACTATCAGCAAATGTGTACGCATTACTAAGTCGAAAATATGATTTGAAATTCTTTTGTTAAAATCTTTAGTTGAGTACTTCTTTTACACTATTTGTGGACTTTGGTAAAAACAGTGCCCATGCATTAGTTTATGTTTTTAACCGATGAAATGAAGATGCTACAACGATATTTCAAAAGTGAAATATCCGCAGGAAGTGAAACACTAAAAGCAGAGTTTCTTCGAAGTTACGATAATAACTCTTTCACTAAAGAGTAGAACTTATTTATATAGTAGATACACTTCCATAAACAGTTTCTAAAATTACTCCCATAGGAAATGTGTTCTGCAGATGTACGCAGAGAGGGAGAAAAAAAGCAATCAGTTCTTTTTTGACAGAGTGTCCGAAAGTTAAAAACGCCTACGAATATGGTACCAATGGATTTAAATTAAAATCAGTTGGTTTAAATCAGCGATTATAATCGTGATTTGCTGATTAAACGGAAGCGATTAAAATTGAAATGTTGAAGGAACACTTTTACACTATTAATTTTTTCTTGTATTTAAACCTGATTGTTGAACATGCGCCACTGACACAGCTTTTATTTTCGAGGCAGACCGTGCAACGTCAGGCAGCGAAACAAGTAAGAAATAAATACAAAAACAGTGGGAAAATCGGTTTCAACGACAATGGAGCACGCGTCTCGGAGAAGTTTTACATAGATCGCATTCATTCATCTATATATATATATCAAGGTGACGGTGTTTCTTTGTCTGTTTGTTTGTACCCGATGGCCAGAAGACCCCATAGCACCTACAGCTCTGAAACTTGGCACAAAATTCCAACGTACCCCGGGGGTCTGCACCTTGAAGCCCGAATTCTAAATTTCTAGTTAGTTTTTTCATAATTAACTAATTAAGCTGAAATTTCACGTTTTTTGCTTAATTAGGGGTAAAAAATCCCCCCACTCCCTAACATTATATGTCGTTGGAAGGAGCTTTCTTTTCCGAACAAGTCAAGGGCGTATATAAGGGAGGGGCTGAGGGGGCCAGGGTTCCCTCCAAAATCTGGGGGGGGAAAAATAAAGGTAGTTAATATTTGGCTTTACTTCGCTCACAAATAATTTCCAAACTATTAGCTACAAAAAAAAAAAAAAAGAACAAAGAATTAATTATAGTTATAATAATAATTATAATACGTTAGATCATCAGGGCTTTCCGAACTGGGTGCCACAGGAAGAGGGGAGGGGTGCCGCGAAGAATCCATAGTAACAAATAATATCGCTCATTTGGAAGAAGAGTGCCACAATACGAAGAAATGAAATTTAACAGAAGTGTTCGAAGTTCAACTCTTCAGTATATTTGCTGTAAGAAAAGTAAATTTGCCGTGCTCTTCAGTGGTTCATATTAGAACAAAAAATCTGCCATTATTTTCCAAGGAAGATAACGTTATTTGAAGCCCTTTAAGCGAAAAGAAAAAAAAATGTATTGTGGCACTCTTCTTCCAAACGAGCGATATGTACTATGAAACTAGACTAGAATACCCTGAAAAAATTCTAATTCTTTGAACGAATGGTTAAAGTTAAGGAGCCCTGCGTTAGAGGGCACCAGGCAATGGTGTTCATAAGGGGTCTAGGGATCCGTACCTCTTACTGAAGAAAAGAATATTTCTTGGGAGAGCGAAGTTATCAATTTTTCTTTTTAGAGAAATGCAAATAATGTTGGGGAAAAATTATCAATTTTTTCAAAAAGAAAATTTTAAATAAAAATTTTTAACAGATGCAGATTATATTGCTTAGCAAATTAAGTTCCCCTCTCTTTCTTTCACTATCCCTCTCCTCATTTTTTTTTCTAGCCAATCAGAATAGAAGAATCTTCGAAATGTTTCTCTCCTTAAACTCTCGTCCCCTGCAAGAAATTTAAAATGAATTTGAGTTGTTCGGTTGGAGCAATATTGGAGAATTGATGTTCCAAAAACGCATTTATTTGCGAGTTTTTCGGACATCAATTTCAAAACATTTATGGATTAGAGTTCTCGAACCACCATCCTTTCACTAAGGTTACTACCGAAAATAGTCTGAAATTGCATTTGAGATTTCAATTTTCAAAAATTTCGGAAGGAGATCCTTAACCGCTCCTTACCTCTAAATATCTCCATTCTCCAAAGTTAACCTGAAATTGCGTTTTACCTTTCAGAGGAGGATACACGAACTCTTATTTCCAAAGATTACCTAATGTTGGGAAAAAATTGCTTTCGAAAAGAACCTTAAAATAAAAAAATTCAAAAGTTGCTGACTATTAATCAGGTAATTACGCCCAACACCTCCTATTTCTTTTATCCTCACTCCATTTTATTAAACTCTTTCCCAGTCGGTTTAAGAATAAAAGAATTCTTCAAAAGGCTATACTTAGCAAGCCCCCTCCGCCCTCCCCCCCCCCCCACCCAACCATAAAAGAGCGTCTCAAGTCTCATTTCCAGGTATCCTATGTCGAAAAATTTCCAGGGGACAGTTATTAAACGCCTTCTAATAGCATCGAAAATCGTTCAAGATTGCTTTTCTGGAGCTTCAATTTTGAAAAATGGCCAAAGCCCTAACATTACCAAATATGGACCACAGTAGCATTTTTAAGATTTCAATTACGAAAAAAATTCGGACATGGACCCGATTACTCTCGTGTGAAATCTAAAAATGAAAAAAACTACAATTTCTAGAAATTTAAAAGTGGAGAGCGTTTAAATCCCTCCATCTAGTATCCCTGAATATCGCTTTTAAATTTCATTTTTAGGACTTCAATTTAGAAATAGTTTTTCGGGAGAGCCCCAAAACCACCCTGCGCTTAACGAAGTTAAAGGCGAAGTTAGTCTGAAATCATCGAAGTTACTCTGCGTATTTAGAACTTCAATTTCGAAAAATAAGGCAGATGGGTAATCGATTTCGATCTATTTAAAAAATAATAATAATAGGTGGCAACTTCAAAAAATTCCATTAATTTCATTACCCTTACTACAACAAATATAGCCGAAAGAGGTGTTTTTAAGGTTTCAATTTGTAAAAATTTCTGCCGAACTCCCCCAGAATTTGTTCTCTCTGTAGAATCACCAAAGACCATCTAAAACTGCGTTCTTAGGACTACAATTTAAAAAAATTTCCCGAGGAAAACCCCCTCTCCCCTCCCCCCATCAGAAGCTTTGTTTTTTAAAAGTGCCCTCTTAAAACTATTTTTTGGTTATGCCCCTGGGGGACGGAATAAAATCCTGAACCCCCACCACGAAAAAAATGAGATCAAGGTATTGTTGTCTCCTTCTCCCCCCAAAACAAATTGAAACTACGAAAAAAAGGGGGAAGAGGGGACCTAATCTTGGTTATATGGGCCCCCTCCAAAATAAAAAACATATATACGCCAATGGAACAAGTTGATGTTTGTTCCATTTCTCTCAATTAATTATAACAGGAGATATAAGCGATTCTAATTGCGATCCTAATTGAGCTGATTTTCAAGACTAAACTTGATTTTTGTTTCTGCAGTGACGTCATCTTCGGTATACGGATTAAATTAAGGCCCCTATATACAGTGGCTCCCAAAAGTGTTCGTACACCTACGACTTTCAATGAAATAGGCCTCTATCAATTAGTTAGAATTAATATTTCGGAATAGGTATTTTATTATATGATCTATTTTTAACAAAACTACATGAAAATTTTTAATAAAACATTAAAACTTAACTTTTTAGAAATCAAAAACCAAAAAGTGCCGGAAATTTTATCTCACAAAAGTCTTCGTACACTTTGAAAAAATGTCAAAAAAATAGCAAATAATTTAACTTTTTACTAAGTTATTATTTAGTAGAATACCATGCAGTAACAACAACTGCTTTTAAACGTCTGGGAATAGATTTCATTGTTTTTTCTTTCTTTTTTTGTGCAATTTCTGAGTAAGTGTTCAGTCGCACTACTAGTCTCACTATTTCTAGTTCGCTTTTCGTGTCAATGGTGTATTTTCGAAATCTAGCTACCAGATATCTTCAAATATGTTCCATTAAGTTTAAATCTGGCGATTAAGGAGATATTTCTAAGCTTAAGGACAAATTTTGAGGCACCAAACGCGAACGTGTGCTTCTTATCGTTATCTTGATAAAAAGCAAAGTTGTTTCCGATTAACCAAATTTTGGGCTAATCGTTTAAAATTGTTTTTTAAAATATTTAAATGAACCGCATAATTCATTATTTCACCAAAAAATTGCAAATTTCCAAGTCCTAATGCTGAGATGCACCCTCACACAAGAACACCTTCACCGTCCTGATTAACTGATCCAACTAAGTTCTTAAGATTAAATTTTTCATTTTTTTCTTCCATTTACAATTATACAACAATTTAACCCAAAATGTTAAATTTATTTTCATCTATAAGTAAGACGGTGTTCCGAAACGTTTTGAGTTTATTTATCATGATTTTACGACGGAAAGCGCAAGCTTACGGTTTTTCGCACGAACGAGAAAATTTCTGCGGGAAGAGGTCCCATGTAATCCAGCTAATCAGAAACCTTGACGAACAATTTTAGGTAAAAATTAAACGTAAAATGTTTCATTCAATTCTGCAGAACCTTTTTTAGTTCTGAAATGTGTATTTTTCATGTTTTTTTTAAACTGTAAACCTCCGATCACGCTTTGTTAACTTTGCTAGTTGACCTTTTCTTACCTTGTTTTCGATTCGATTCTTGTCTTTAAAGCATTTTATCAAGCACTTCACTATAGAACGGTACAAATCAGCCAATTTAGAGACATTTCAAACCAATTTACGGCTACTGTGAGGGGAAAAAATCAAATTTCGAATCGTGTTTGTTGTTTTCTACGCATACTTGCCATTTTAAAATAATAAGCAGAATATTAGGGAATAAATACACAAAAAATTAAAGGCAAATGACTTTATAGTATCATTACAGTGCAAAAATAATAAAAAAAACCACATATGATAACGTTAATTATGAATTTATTCGAAAATATTTCAGTGTACGATGACTTTTGTGGTGTATCTTTTCTCTGGCTCTTCGTTTTTTGACAAATTTCAAAAATAAAATGTGGCAATATTTTTTGAAAAAACTGCTGGGTTTTATTCAGAATGGCATAGAAATGGTGTGAGAAAAAATTGGAGCTCATATTCGAATTCAGTTTTGCGTTGTTTTGTTTTTACTACAAAATTTCAAGGTGTACGAACATTTTTGGGAGTCACTGTATCCGAGTCGAAGCATCAGCTTAAGATCAGCTTCACTGCGAGCGATTATTAGAAGCACACGTGAATTGTTTGTTAAATAAAATATTATTTACGGAAAATTTGGCGAAACACGAAACTTTGTTGTGGAAACCCTATCTCCGCAACAATGAAAAATCCGATCCAAAATGGCTAAACTAAAGCTGAGTATATTCAGTAAATTACCGCCCATTAGCCAGGGCTAAAGCAGAAATACGTGAAATACAGAGAGGTTCTACCGGTTAAAATATACCGGTTCTACTGGGTAGTAGAACCGGTGGTTGCGTTGTTGTCATTTTTGTTAAATTCATAGTGCAAATGCTAACTGATTTTCATTTTAATTTGAAAGTCGCTTGGCGAATTTGGCGATAAACAACGGAGCTGCGGATTATTTGTTTATTTCGCATTTACTTTTTTAAAGGGTGTTCACGCATTTTAGTTAAAAAATATGATTACTGATTATTTGACATCAGAAGGGGGGGCGGGGGGGGGGGGTATTTTATTTAATTCTAGAGGGGTTTTTTTTTCCATTTCTCAAACGTTAGCTTTTCTATAGTTTAATTTTTCAAAAGGGGGGTTCTTTTTGTCCTAGATGTACTGTGTTTTTTAATTGTTGTTTTTCTGCTGGGGAGTTGAATAATTTTTCGTACAGGATACGGGATTTCCTTTTTGTTCAAGATGTACCGTGCTTTTTAATCACAATTGCTTATCGGCCAGAGTTCGTTTCGCTCGCTAATTGGGTGGGTTACTGTAGCGCGGTCGCTTCCGCTGGACGTTTCGCTGTATCTATTTTAGTTACATATTTGAGTACGGCAGTTTTGGCGTGAAAAGGTGAATGACACAAAACAAAACTGGAAATAGGTATAGAAAACACGAAAAAGATAGATATTGATTAATTAATACCGTTGCCAAACTTATTTAAACAGCCGCCGTAGGCGGCGAACTTGACGTAAAAACTGGAGGGAGGGGCGTGGATTTTTTTTATTCAACGGACTTCCTTTAAATTCTTAGCACGGACATCGCCATGCGGGTACAGTTAGTAAGTAATATTTGTCAATTTATGCGCATTCGTTAACTTTCGTTACACTACATACACTTGACAAAGATACTTCATTTTCCCAGGAAATTGGTGAAAACCTATTAAATCCCGATACGTTCCACGGAAATAAATCTGGAACATTTTGGATTTTTTTTAGTGTGTGTAAATGGAACCCAGTACCGCTTCAAACAAGACTATAAGTTGAAGAAGTTTTATGATCGAAGAGGATTTCAGTTTACAAACTTCAACGGTAACCGTTCATTTTTTATCAAAAATGTATACATAATTTTATTGACTCACAAAGAAATCGTACGGTCTGAGCGATCTTTTAGAATATTGAACACGTTGGTCCTACATTTAGTTTAAAGAAGCTCATGATGACAACCTTTCTTTGTGAAAACTATTGTTAGTAGACCTAATGGGAATCAGATAAACTAAACGAACAAAAAATCTTTTGTTAAACAGAACTTTTTTTTCCCCCTTGCTCTAAATTTGGCCGGAATCGTACTTTAACCCTGGATTTATATGAAGGATATAGATCTCATTTCAAAAAACTGCGACTCTACTTCCATTAAGAGTTTCAAGTAGGCTTGAGCAATGTCGTTCTTTTTAATGATCCGTTTATCAGAGGATCATTCATTTCTTTTACCCGTTTATTGGAACCGTTCATTTGAACGACTTCGTTCATTTGAAAAAGTAATTTAAATTTTAAAAAAGTTCATCTTAAACATAAAGTTAAAAAATCTAATTAAATTATGAGTTAAAAAAACCAGGAAAGTAAGCTGTATAAATAATAAAACATAATTCATTAACTTGCCGGCGTAAATAACAAGATAGCGACAAAAAGCTGAAGAGCAAGTCACGCTGAATGCTTTATTGTAAAGTAAAAAAAAAAAAAAGAAACAAAACTATGAATAAGACTAAAAAATGTAAAATTAACGAACTGGAACAAATGTACATCCAGTGCAGTGGGGTCGTTTCCAAAATTTTAAAAGTATTTTTTTCGGAAAGAGCATGCTTAAAAACATAGAATCTGACCGTTTTTTAAATAATTTCTATAAGTTTAATATTTTTAAAAAATTAATTAAATCGGTGCTCTTTCATCGTTTAATGCTTCTGCCGATGACATCACAATTGATGAAATGCCATTCAGTGTTGCCATTCACGGTTCAAAATATTTAATTCGCATCTTCACTCACGTGTATTGGCAACGATATGGTTGGTAGCAAGCGTAGAGTGCAATTTTAATTCGCTGCTTGATTTTCATAACGTGGAAAAGTAGTAGAAAGATGCGGCAAAGTGCATCATTTGTGACATCATAAAAACCACGCCTTGTTTGAAAAATCGGACATTTAAAAAAATTAATTAAAAAAAAAGAAAATTAATTTTTAGTCTGAAATTTTGAATTCAAATTATGTTTTTCGCAATCACGAACTGCAACAGGAAAATACTCATTGGAGTTATTGTTTCTAGAAACGGCTCCTGTCCTCCAAAGTCTGCATCTCCTCCTGGGCGGTTACGTTGTGCATAGTTGCATGTGAAAGTGTGTAGGCTTGTGTGTGCGTATTCTTGTGTGTGCGTTGACCTGTGTGTATGCACGTAGGCGTGTGTGAGTGTATGTGTGTGTGAGCGTGCGTGTGTGTAGGACGTGGACGCCTCCGACCAGGAGAAGCGACAGGCTCAAGACCGGAGCAGCCGCGCCGCCTGCAGAGGACGGCAGGCGGCGCGGCTGGCGGTTGTGCTGCATAGGCCCCTGGTCCAAGCTGAAAAAGGAACCGGAGGCCAAGGACGGTCAAATGAGAACAATAAGCAATCGTGATTGCTCAAAAAAAAAAAAAAAAAAAAACTGTTGAGAAAATGAAAGTAAATTCTAGGTCCATGTTTTTTTTTTGCTCATTCTATCCATTTCAATGAATAAAAGTAGTACTTTTGACTGAAGAAAACTACCCCATTCGCAACTCTAAAGCTCGAATACGCTACCTTGCGGTGATTAACAATTCTAAAGAAAAAGATAAAATATTCCATTTCACGTGTTTTCTTTGGGGTAAATTACAGGCTTCAGATAGTTTGTTATGTAATGTTATTTCAGAAGAATGGAAAAGAAAGCTTCCCACAAACACGAGGAAAAATTACTGTCATTCACTAGGCGTCAAAGCAAGTTATAAGTTACGGCATTTGTTTGTTTTACCTTTTTCATCCGTCATTAGACAGTCTGTGCCTCGCCCCTATAGTTTATTGGAGTTGCGAATCAAAATGAAAATATTTTTAATGCCCATAGTTATCTAAAAAGCCTCATAATAATAATAATAATAAAAATGCAAGATTAGCATTTCTTTGCGGTTAAGCGAGGAATGGCAACACATAATATTATCCAGCAATTTCTTCACGCTAACTAAATCGCGTGAAAAATCAAATAAAAATGAATTTTCGCTAACTTATAATTGCTTCTAGATCCTTTTCTAGTTATCTTAGCGGGTTTTCGTTTTTTTTTTTTTTTTTTTTTTGTCGTAAACGGGGGATAAACGTTTTTTGAAGTAGTTTTCACGAAGTTTCCAACCATACCAAGCTCAAAGTACTTAAATGTATTTTTCGTGTAGAAAAAGCATTTTAAAAAGGAATTAAAACTTAATGTTTCACGCTTCCAACAATGAATTTCAACTATGGAAAAGAGATAAAAATAAATTTTTCGAGTTTTGCTAACTAAAAAACGCTTAAAACTTTTTTTTCTAGTGGATTTAGGTTATTGAACTTTGGGCGTCCTGACAATTTTTTCGTTAGGAGTATCTTTTAAAGACCTTTCCAACCATATCAAATTCGAAAAAATTGGATCATCCGTTCGCATAGAAAGAGCCGTTTAGGAGGAAAATGCGTTTTTTATTAATATCTTCGTTAATTGCGTTCGATTTCAAAAATTTTTATCGATGGCATTAAAAGTCGGCAATAGTTACTGAACAAAGAAAGAATGAAGGAAATCGGTTCACAAACAGAGGAGGAATCGGTACCGAAAGAAAACAGCTTGCCTATTAATATAGAAAGATATCGTTGGAAATGGTAGAATTTTCCGCGTTCTACATAATTTATTTCAATGCTCTAACTTAAATACGGCGGGAGTAATTTGCGTTTTCAGCTCGAACTGTTTTAGGCTTAGCAAAAGTTTAGGCCCTACTTTCTTTCTTAAATCTATCAGTGAAAAGCGAAGGAATTGTCTCACAGTTTTCTTTTTGACACCACTGAAAAGAGCGGCTTTTTTTACTCCAAATCTAACTCGACCTATGGTCGAAAAACTAAAATTCTATCTCCAAAGGAAAGAAGTTACAAGCCGTTAAAAATCAAGTTCGAAAATTCTCACATTCATTAAAATTATTGTTTTTTTATTTGGCGTTGCCGTAGTTACGTCTTTTCGATAAACCCGTGGAAGGGGTGCTCTTTGTTCCAAAGGAAGCTCACAATGAGTTTTAAATCTGCTTCTTTCTAGATTCAAATCTTTTTGAATCAAAAAAGATTGCGAAGCAATCTTCGGGAGTTTGTGAGCGTTAGCAAGCAGGAGGCAGAGCCCCCTAGTGTATATACATAAAAGTGAGGTTTCAAAGAAATTCTGGAAGGAAATCTGTGGCGGACCTGCGTCCAGGAGACCCCATAGCACCTACAGCCTTGAAATTTTGTACAAAGTTACTTCAAGTCCAGGTGGTTTGCACCTGGGTTTTTTTTTTTTTTAAATTCGAATTCTTTTATTGTAATTAATTTTTTAAGCTCAAATTTGGTGTAAATCGCCTATTATTGCCTATTAAAGAGGTGAAAAATTATTTGCACATATTAATATTATATATCGTTGGAAAAGGTAGAATTTTGCCCGTTCTACACAATTTGTTTCAATGTTCTAACTACGGCGGGAGCTATTTGCGTTTTTAGCTCGAACTTTTTTAGGCTTGCTAAAATTTAGGCACTACTTTCTTCATTAAATATATCAGTAAAAAGCGAGGTAATTGTCCCACAGTTTTCTTTTTGACACGTAATTTGACATTTGTAAAGAGCGGCTTTTTTTACTCCAGATCTAACTCGACCTATGGTCGGAAAACTTAGCTTCTATCTGCAAAAGAAAAAAGTCACAAGCAGTTAAAAATCAAGTTCGAATAATCTCATCTAAATTAAAATTATTGATGTTTTATTTGGCGTTGCCATAGTTACGTCTTTTCGATTCGCATGTTTCTTCTTTCTTATTCACAAACATTAAGGGTTTCGGTTTTTACGGAAAACCTTAGGCTCAACTGAATTCAAGCCCCGAGCTAAAGAGCAAAATTTATCAACAGAGACCACGAATATGAAATCGACTTTTCAAACGTACAAAACTGCAGTTTTGCAATGCTCAGGACTGTGCGCCTTAGCCCTAACGGCTCTATAAGTCGGTACGAGTTATTTTGAAACCCGGGGAAGGGGTGCTGTTTGTTCCAAAGGGATCTCATAATGCGTTTTTAATCTGTTTCTTTCTAATTGGCGATCTAAATTTTTGCGAATCGAATAAGATTGCTAAGCAATCTTCGGGGGTTGGGGAGGCTAGCGAGCATGGGGCAGAGACCCCCTAGTGCTTTAAAAAAAAATCCTTTTCCATTTTTCACCAGGATTAAAAGAGCGCGCGTCCTATCCTTTGCATGGGCAAGAAAAATGTTTTTCCTCTGTCCTGTAAAATTACCATAATGTGACTTACGTCCTTCTGGCTCTGAGGTACAGATATTACCTTTCCTAAAAGGAAGATTTGTTTTGAAAAAGTCTATAGTTGGAAAGTGCTTTTGTTTTGTCTCAGATTATGGACAAAGAGATTTTTGGACTTGGTTACGAAACATGTTTTGAATATTTTCAGTAAGTTACCGCCCTACAGCCAGGGCTAAGGCAGAAATACATGAAATACACCGCCCAGCTCAGTCTTGGCTTCCTTAAGAGGTTTTCTACCTCCAGCTCAGTCACTCCTGTGCCGGGCTGATGATTGCTAATAAGCACGAAACTGCTGTCCTCGGCTGGAATTGTCTGAGCTGGGCGGTGTATTGCATGTATGTTTTGAAAAGTTTTAAAAACGTAAAATTTGTGCCTACGCGAAAATTTGAAGCATAAAAAGCTCCTAATCTAAAAGGAGATTTTAATTCCAACTAAACCTTTGTGGTAGATTTCTGGACGTAGAATTTGTCAGTAGGAAATGTCACCAATGATTTAACACAGAGCTCAATTCGGAAATTTCTCCAAATATCGCCAAGCGAACACCAGATTAATCGTTTTTTTTTTTTTGAGCAATCACGATTGCTTATTGCTTTCATTTGACTGTCATTGACGTTACGGTTCCTTTTTCAGCTTGGACCAGGGCTGCAGCACCACCGTCCACCGGCAACGGCGCGGCTGGTCCTGAGCACTGTCCACCAGAATCCACTTTTGCTGGCCGGTGGCATCCATGTCCTACACACTCCCCTACGTGCGCACGCCTTTGCACACATACACACGCCTACGTGCACACACGTAAGCCTACACACACAACTATACACATGTAACCACCCAGGAGGAGGGACATGCTTGGGGGGGGAGCCGTTTCTATAAACAATAACTCTAATCAGTAGGGTCTTGTCGCAACTCGTGATTGCGAAAAACATAATTTGAATTCAAAGTTTCGGAATTCAAATTAAAATTAATTGGGGGAAGTAGGTCACATTTTTTTATTTATTTATTTTTTGTGCAAACGTTTCAAGATATCGCCTAATGGTTCGAAAAGTTGTCGCCAAATTTCTCCGCTATGTATAGTGTCCTAATGATATCTAAAACAATCTCAACCATTCTCCAATAGCGTCATTTTCGGGGTAAAATGCTCCTTGTTTGCAATTTGAATTTTTCTCATTTGTTATTGATGTAATCTACTCTAGACGCGAAATAAAATCTATAGGGTTATAATATCTCATTCTCAGTCATTCTCCAATATTCGAGCAGCGTCCTTTTTGGGGTAATATGCAACATGCTCGCAATGCGTACTTTAATAACATTGATTTTTCTCATTTATTATTAACTAGAAAGTCGCCCGTCAAGGTATGACGGATGAAAATTGCTTCTCTACTTCTTCATTTAAACGAAGCAATTGCCTGTTTGGTGACATTTTGATAGTTGAAATTTTAACCCTAACTCCATTGGATTAACCCTAAACTCCAGTAGGTAGCTTTCATAGTTGACCACTTTTTCGTTTCTTCATTCCCCTGAAATGACACAGCCGTGCCAGAAAAGCAGTTAAGATGCCAGATCCAGTTCAGCCCTGTCAAAATAAAGCATTTCCCTGCATGTCAAACATTACCAAAATATATTATCAAATTATCATGCCGTGGAGCGAGTTTCATTGTTGGAGAAGTCAGGAGCGTTACTCGATCATTCATTATTATATATATGAGGATGTCATCTATTCTAGAAACGAAATAAAATCTATAAACTTGTAATCGGCTATTTAACAATCATATTCAGTATAGTAAGTTAAACTTTAGTGATTTCTTAAGGGGAGTCAATACCCTAAATACTTTCAAAAATGCGATTTTTTAATTTTTACTTTCTTCTATATCTAATATATAGGAGAAAGTATTGGATTCGTGCAAATTTTCGAATTTCGAATTTTGACGGATTCGAACGTTTTGAGGTGTGCTGAGTCTATTTCGACCATTTTTGGAAAATGTCTGTCTGTGTGTGTGTGTGTGTGTGTGTGTGTGTGTGTGTATGTATGTATGTGTGTGTGTGTGTATGTATGTCTGTCACGTCTGTGTGTGACCAGTTTTTTGTGGCCGCTCTACAACAAAAACTACCGCATGAAATCGAACGAAATTTAGTACACATATGTGCCCCTATGTGAACTTGTGCCCATTAGTTTTTGGCGCGAATTCCTCCAAGGGGGGTGGAGCAATGGGATGTTTTTCGAGTTACGCGTGCTTGCTATTCCCCAGGAAGTTACTGGCGGAATCAAACAAAATTTGGTCCATATGTTGGTATTAACAGGAACAGGTGCTGATTCAATTTTGGTGTCAATAACTCAAACGGGGGTTGAGCTGTAGAACGTTTTTTGTCGTCAATTGTGACTGCTGTATCTCAAGAAATAATGAACGGAATGAAAGCAAAATTTATCGGCAAGTAGCCCTTAGTGGGTATAAGAACCGATTTTATTTTTGTGTCAACAGCTAAAAAGGGGGTAGCGCAATCACCCGTTCTTTTTTTCCATTTTGAGTGCCCTATCTCAAGAAGTAATGCTACGTTCTGGTTGAAATTTGGAATATATGTGAATCCATATGTAAACAGGCTTTGGTTCTATTTTGACGCCGATTGCTTCAAGAGGTGTTGATTTTTTTTTTTTTTTTTTTGGCGAATAAAAATATTTTTATTAATGCAACAATAAGAAAGATAAATCGTAATAGATTGTCGTCTGCGTATTTCTCGTGATTTTAATTGAATGGAAATGATCGGAAATATTATCTCAATGATTTAAAATTTTTAACTGTTGCCATCTTATGTTTGTTAACAAATAAAATATTTGTAATTAATTCAAGCAAGGCTTTTAAAATAACTTTCAATTTTCGCTCTTTGCTTTGCTTTTGCAATAATTCAGACATTGGGATAGTCGTCAAGTTTTTGCATGTGTCATTTAGTTTTTGTTGGGAATATTGCTTCCTCGTCAAGCATGGGGAGGGATCAGAAAAAAAAAAAAAAAAAGAAAAATATAGAAGAAAGTTTCGTGATGGCCACAACATACTAGTTATATATTTGGAAACTCTATTTCAATACCTTTTTGATTATACAAACTTCTTGATCGTGCTCATATTAGAAGTAAGTTTAAATAAGCTTTAAGAAAAATGTAAACCTATTTTGATAAGGTATGATTTTCCCCTTTAAATTGCAATATCTCGAAATGGTATTTTTAAAACTAAATGTTCCTTTTTCTCAGAAATTAAATTGTATTAGGTTTTGAGATTTTTACCACCTATTCCATACATTTAAATGCATATACTGAAGCAAATTTTTTCTCATAATCAAAAAATATTTTTATAGAGCTGATTTCGTGTTGCAAAATGGCATTTTTTAAAAAAAATACAGTGACTTACACTTTAGAAATTTTTTTTAAACTAAACTTTCTTTCTGTAAAATTTTACTTCAGTATAAAGAAAAGAGTCTACTTAAGGTACAGAAAAAATTTCATAATTGTATCTTTAATAGATTTTCAGAAAAAGGTACATGAACCTGTGCAAATTAACATTGACGGTATAGGGGGTACTGCGTACTGACTCCCCTTAAATCCCTGAATTAAAGAAAAAAATCATTCGCATTAATTCATTAGAGAAACCGCCGATGTTTTATAAGACAAATTAACTCAAAGTTTCTATTTTCTCTTCCTGTTCTTACTCTAAATTTATTTCTAACACGGGAGACAGGAATGTTGCATTGGAGGCCTTTTCACTGCTAATTAGATTTTTGACATATTGACAACAGCGCATGCCAGAACTAAATGTGGATTAAAAGCCTTGAAAGCCTCCCTTCATTTTTCTATATTTTTAGGGCTTACAGGTTCATCTGCGCTTAATTGCGGTTATTCTGGATATATCCCCGCAAATCATTTGCCATTTTTCTCGCTTCTAACCCCGAACGGCGGCCAGCCATTGCGTTCGGAAAGAGTTCTAAATTTAGAACTACCAGTGAGAAGGTATCGCGGATCAAGCAAAGAGTTGATCTTCCGGAAGCAGAGGCTATTTATAATGAGCTCGTTTATTCCAGACGCTTCAATCTGAAGATTGTCCCTAAACTTGAATAGTCAAATGTGAGGAGCTTATCTTTTGCGAGTCTTTGAAACATGAGATGTAAAATCACCAATATTGAAGAACAAAATTGAAAAAAAAAAAAAAAAAAAATCACATAAGTGTCTTGAGGTTAGTTATAATGAGCTCGTTTATTCAATATGCTTCAGTCTGAAGATTGTCCCTCAACTTGAATATTCAAATGTGAAAAGCTTAACTTTTGCGAGTCTTTAAAACATGAGATGTAAAATCACCAATATTGAAGCACAAAGTTGAATCAAATTTTTGTCCTTTTGAGTGCATTATGAAAAGTGCTTAGTATTAAAAAAAAAATCTGTTATTCAATCTCTGTCTCTCTTTTTTTTCTTGGATTGATCTTGAGTATCAAGAGGGTGATGCAGTTCCAGTGATCCTTTTTAAATGTGGTACAGAATATTTCCAATTTGTGTGGGTTTTTCAGTTTCTCTCCCGGTAAAAATTTCTAAAAATAAATATAAAATTCTGCATTTTGAGGCTTTATAGGAGGGTAATTAGGATTACATAAATATCTGGAAAAAATAGGAAAACAAAGACCTTTTAAAAGCTATCCATTCTTTTGAAAATTAAGACTAACGAAAATTTAAATTGCTTGCAGTTCGACAAATCTTATTATATGTCTGATATTAATGGACAAAGAAGAAAGATCAAGGGAGAGAAAAGATAAACCATCGTCATTAGCTCATGTCGGCTTCAGGTATAGCAAGGTTTTGATCATCTCCACAATCCAACAAAAACAACACAAAATTGAATGTAAAAGGATAACTAGTGTGCTTCAATTAGATTTCTTATCAAGAGAAAACCATTAATTATTTGAATAGTCAAGATGTTACTCTCTCGTTTCCTACAATTAATGGTTTATACTCTTGACAAGAAATAAAATTGCATCACTTTTCAAGGAGTAAAAGTGTACTAGATTAGATTCTTGATTCATATTTCCGACTTTCAGTGAGTGAAATACGTTTGTAGAAGCGTTAAAAATACATTTGAGCACATGTGTTGCAGTTTTTGCTTAAAATATGATTTTAAAAAGATTATTTCTAAAATGAATTTTATGGAAATTCTAGTTCGATTTCATCAAATGAGGGTATCAATTGATAAAATAAGATAAATGCAAATAAACAGTTATCAATTTATGAAATAGAATAACAAAAAAAGAGTTAATTCCGAAAATGAGCAAAATATTAAAAAAATTAAAAAACTATTACGACTCCATCTATTTCATAAATAAATACAGTAGAACCTCTCAATAAGGGACACTAAGGGGACCAGACATTTTGTCCCTTAAATAGAGGTGTCCCTTATTCGGAGGTGGATGAATTGATGCATGCTGTGTACTTAGTAGCATAATATCACAATAAACATTAACTATTAACACTTAAGATTAAATACTGAAAATGTCTCATTACGTTAAATAAAATTCATAACTATTCACATTTCTAAGTTTATATTATTTTACTAATTAAAATTTAATTAAAAAAATTGCAATGGCAAAGTTTTGTAGCGTACAGAAATAATTTTGAAGTAATTGATTACATGTATTTGCTCTATGTCGTGTAATTTACAATGTAATACTATGTGAATTACAATTAATGTTCAAATTTTTAAAATTTTATATACAAAGCTACTTAGTTGCTGTGCACTCTTCGTCGGCCCTGAACCTACTTGAATAAATTGTTGAGAGGGCAAACTATGCATGTTATTTTCAGCAAGTTTTTCTTTTTTACAATGCACTACTTGTTTCCTTTACACATGTTTATGTCAAACTTATCTCAACTAATTTTTAGAGGAAAAGTGAAACTTGAATTCCAGTAAAATCACTATTTCTTATGTGCTTATACATTATTTCTAGCTTTTTTTTTGAGCAATCACGATTGCTTATTGTTCTCACTTGACTGTTTTTGGCGTGCTATCGTTTTATTTTCCCACCGCCACCCTCTGCACCATCACCGTCGGCGGGCTCCTCACGCTGCTGCTCCTCTAGCGAAAGCCGTCTCCAGGTTGCATCCATGTCCTACACACATGCGCATAAATACACAACTACACATACACGCACGCATACACACACACACACCTACATACTTACACATACACACATGCATACATATAGACACCTACACATACACACACAAAAACATATACACACAACTACCCACACATTCATGCCTGCGCACAGGCACAAGCACATATGCAAACACACATACACATACCCCCTACACACAAGCACACACAACCCCACATACAAACACACACGCCTACATACACACTCGTGATTGCGAAAAACATAATTTGAATTCAAGATGTCAAAATTCAAATTAATTAATTTATTTATTTATTTTATTTATTTATTTTTTGGAATTTTTTGCTCTTTGGCTGTCCCTTAAACAGAGTGTCCCTTAATTAGAGGTAAATACATGGAAGTTCCTATTCAAAGGGACTTTGACCAGAAAAAAGTCCCTTAAATAGAGGTGTCCCTTATTCAGAGGTGTCCCTTAATGGAGGTTCTACTGTATATTTCTCTCTCTTTTCTCAAAACATTTGTTTTACTAATTAAATGGATCCAGACTAAAACTAATGCACAATATCCTATAAACCCACCCAGGGAGCTGTAAACTTCTTCATTGAATTTCTCCTTTTGTATTTTTTTTTCCTTCAATTTTTTATGTCACGGGTGTTTAGTGCTAAAGTAAAACCACAAAGATAAAAAAAAAATACTTTACTGGCATATATAAACAATTAAGATTACATGAGATAAGATGCAGCATTTCTAAATACATTTAAATTGACCAGCAATGAACAATAAACGCTTACAAATGGGCATGATAAACAAATGCCCTCCAGAATAAGGAACATAGAGTTTTTACGTTCTGAATCCAGCAGATAGTTTAATGGAAATAATGCCTAATAGCACATTTATCACAGCGTCAAAGTTTTACAAGCAGATCACTGTTGTGTCTTTAAAATCAGTTGTATTCACTCTTTTATGAAACTGGAATTATGTGCAAGTGCATTATTTAAAAACGTGTGCCCTTGAACTATTCCGCAAAACTGAGCGAGTTTTGAAGTGTTAGAAGAAAAAAAAATCACTGAATTCAGCAACTATTTGCTTCAGTATGAAAACGTTACACCTAAAAAAAAAAAAAAAAAAAATCGTTATTAGTAGCGTGTCCGTGTTTAACTTGCAAGACCTCTATTATCGCAACCATTAGTCCTAGATGCATTGCAAAAGTGGTCAAAATAACACTAAAAAAATTAAGAAACGTTCCTGATAATTTCCGTGCAACGTTTCGGGATTTCACTGGCTTTTATCCACTTCCTGTGAAGATCAGGTATCATTGTCAAAAGGTTTCCTGAATTTCTACAAGTTGCATGAATGCAGACTTCTCATTGTTGTGGAAAATATTTTTACCTACCGGTTCAAAGATTAATTGAACGTATTTATTAAGTGTATCGGCTTCAGCTCGATTACGGCTCGCTCAGATTGACTAAGCTCCCAATGAAAGCGAACAAGTCACTGGATTCCGTAGCTTTGCAAAAATTGCTGGGGAGTAACATTTTTGATATTTTCTTACGTACAATTCTGTCTCCGCTTCGGTTATGTCTGCTCTTGGAACTTTCTTGATAAATCAGGAAGATGCCAAGCTATTAAATCATATCTACTCGAGTTTACTCTGAAGGTTCCTCGTATCAGCTATTTGCTACCAAATCAAGTAATCAACACAAGAAAAGAAGAGATTTGCTCAATGCGATGACAGTTCATTCAAAAAGAATCATCAAATTATTCAGTAATAGTCATCAAATCAGCAGCTATAACGAACTAAAATAAGTCACTGTGTAATTAAGATCATTCTTGTTATATGGCCTAATGTCTAATAGACCTATCAGAGTTAAACAAAAGAAGTTCCGTTGACGAATTCATGACTTTTCCATGCTTGCATTAGATCTTTCAATATTTATCATTTAATCAATGACTAAATAATCAGTTATTGATGATATAATTGAATAAAATACTCAATTCAACGAGGGATCGTAACGTGGCGATCATCTTATCAACAGCTTATTCACAGACTGATCCAATTTTTTGTTGTAACCCCATTGAATATCAACTTGTGACAACAATTTCAAAAGAATTAAGCGAAGTCACTTCACTTTTTGTTCATAAAGTGTTAAGTTTGTCACTTACATTCCCTATAATTTACTCAACAGTTAGAATGAACTTGAAAAACTCAGTGATAGGCAAAAGATGTACTTAACCAGATGTAAAGTTGATGGTGTGCCATTGACCACCTAAACTTCTTGGAATAAGTTTTTTTTTTTAAATAGTTACAGATATGTCTTTTTCTGTTTTATCTTTTGGTGTTATAGATCCAATGCTTCAAAAAAAAAAAAAGTTATTTTATTTGTAAAGATCATTAAAAAAGTCATTGTAAAACATAACCTTTTTTTTTTTGTAATTATGCTTAAATTAGTATATGCCATGGACAAGGCAAATGATCAGTTAAATTGCTGGTTCCCTTGCTTAAGGGAAACAGCCTTCTTAAAGGGGCAGTTAAGGGGCAGCAACTTAAAACCTGTTTTTAAGTTGCTGCCCCTTCCCCTATAAAGCTTATAAAACTCACTACACAACTCCAATTTCGATCCAGTCGCACCCTTCCCCCGAGAACTATGCCCCTAGTTTCTGAGTAAGCTGAGATGGCATCTGTTCGCTTACTTCCCTTAGTGTGGTTGTGACCTTGGAATTATTGTAATCCAAAGTGAAAGTTTTGATAATTAGAAAATTTTGCCAGAAGCTAACATTTAATTTTAAGCTTAAAATTGTAGCAGGCTATCGGAATAATGAAGATAAAAGAGAGCGGGTGGTTGGTAAGACAGCAGAACACTCAAGTGCAGGTAAGGAGGCATGTTTTTCTCTTTTAATGTTAATTTCTTCTAGTATTAACATTATGTACTAATGATTCTAACTTCGCATTTAACGTTATCTCTCACTTTGAAAGTTTCCCCTCTGTCAGGAAAATGTAGTCCTCCCAAAAAAAGAGAGCAATTTAGACACTATTATCTGTTGTATATTATTTTTCTGAAGTATTTCCCCTTGAGAACTGCTAATGAACATGCTCCTAAACTTGGCACCTTATCATACATCTCGAAAATTTTCTAATATTTTGCTCTTATACGAATGAGGACATCTTTCTCCCAGAATAGCGATTCAGCGAAAAGATAGCAGGTGCACTTCTGTCATTTGGTGAGTTTTTTTAATCGTGCAAGTTATTTTTAATTTTCTAAAACATCATTTATTTTGGATGGCAAAAAAAAAAAGAGACCTAAACAATATCGTCTGAATCTCTCAAGTAATTGCTAATGATCCTTCCTCCATTGCTGTGCGCATCATCTCTCAAACTGTTCAAAACTCCCCAGGTCCTGTTCTTACACAGGGTGGAGAATCCTTTACTTTCAGAAAGAACGTTCAAAATTTCAGCTGTTGATGCGTTTTTAGTCGAGGGAGAAAAAACCTTAGTTTTAATTTTCTGATCCAGCATTTCTTTCTCATAGCATAAAAAAAGTGAAAAAGGCACATGAGAAACATCGTCTGAATCTTTCAAGCAAACTCTAATGAGCCTTCCTCCACTACTACACATCATCTCTCAAACTGTGGAAAATTCCCAACGTTCTTACACAACTCTTTTTACTTTCAGCGAGAAGATCTAAAATTTTTGTCATTGATGAGTTTTTTTTAATCGTGTTCGTAATGCCCTTATTTTTAACTTTATGATCCAACATTTCTATTGCATAGCTTAAAAATGCAAAAAGATGCAGGAGAGACATCGTCCGAATCTTTCAAACAATTCCTAATGATCCTTCCTCCACTGTTGCGCATCATCTCTCAAACTGTGGAAAACTCCTAATGTCCTGTTCTTACACAAAGAAGAAAAACCTTTACTTTCAGGGAGAAGATCCAAAATTTCCCTGACGTGCGAAACTTTGAAATCTGGTTTTGGGTGCACGTCTTCTAAGGAGGCATCACTATCACTCACCCAAACAGTCACAGCGCAGTTCGCTTTCATGGCACCTTTGATATCGGTGTCCAATCTATCACCCACCATAACACATTCCAAAGAGGAGGCATCCAGCCTTCTGAAGGCTTCCTCGAAAATGGCTGGGCTTGGTTTGGCATGCTTGACGTCACCACTCACAATGATGACGTCAAAGTAATTGGACGCATTAACCCGTCGGATTTTGTCCCACTGGGCGGACGATGGCCCGTTGGTAATGAGACCCAACTTGTAGCACTTGCGTAATTCCAACAGCAGGTCCTCCAGTTCGGCACCCAGACATAGGTGCCGAGTTCGGATTTCTTTCCAAATGGCGTAGGCCGTGGAGGCTCTGGCTGAGAGGCCTGGCCCCAAGGCCTGCTTCCACAGCATCAGTCTCCAAGCATCTACGTCACCGTCCTCGTTGGATGGGTCTTGGGGTGTTTCTCGGACGAAGCTGTAGAATTTGTCGACTGCTTCGCGAGCTGTAGAACGACGTACGTTGCAGTTCTGGAGGTACTGAAAGACCTGAAAGAAAGAGAAACATTTTGTTCAGACCCCAGTAAAATAATGTAACGAAATTGGACAAAATGTTCTAGTAAACTTATCGCATTAACTTGCACAGGGTAATTTATCTAATAAAGTACGGTAATGCAATATGATCGACCATCGTAATTTGATTCAGAAACGAAATCTGGATCAATTTTCCTAATCTTGTCTCTAGTTCTGTTTAGTTACCTCATCTAATGACAAACTTAATAAGTAAAGATAAAAATCTGATAACTAGCAATGAGGATTACGCGTACGTGTTTTGGAGTTATTTAGAACCCCTTTGCAAAAAAAGACTTCTGAATGAACGTCATGTGAATAGAACTTACTCAAAAACTTGTTTCTTCTAACCTCAAAATAGTTGGATGGAATCTTTTCTAATTGTGGACTCAATTTTGATTTTTTCATAGCTAGTGGAACTCGCTCGGTAATGAAAACGATAGCTTTTGGCTGCGGAAATAAATTCCAAGCATTATTATTTTCGATTTTTATTTTCGAGCACAATGCGAATAAATTTTCAAGTGGATTGAGGTTGATTAAAGAGGCCTGGAGTTCGAATTCTGCTAAAAACAATTTCTCAATTCGGAGACTTTGAACAAACTTCATCTGAGGAGGGGGGGGGGGTGTTGATCAAGTGTTTCAAGTAACATAAAAATCATAAATGTGTATGAAATATTACTTCCCTTTATTGGTAAATTTGTATGAAAGAATAGCTTACAATTAGGGGAAAAACGGAGAAAAATTCTAATTGCAGAAAAATGTTTCGAGGCTCAAATCTTCATGCTCCAAAAGAATTTTGTACCAAATTTCATAATGGGATAGCTTTCACACTGACGTGACAAAATTAAACAGTAAATCAATGTTCGGTATAAATCATAGCTTACACGCACGTACTGACGTACTCACGCACTCACTTCAAAGAAGCCGAAGTAAAAATTAATCTCTATCTTTTCTTTGTTACTAATAATAAAGCTGAAAGTCTCTCTGTCCGGAGGATGTCTGTAGGATGTTTGGATATCTGGATCTCTGTGACGCGCATAGCGCCTAGACCGTTCGGCCGATTTTCATGAAACTTGGCACAAAGTTAGTTTGTAGCATGGGGTGTGCACCTCGAAGCGATCTTTCGAAAATTCGATGTGGTCCTTTTTCTATTCCAATTTTAAGAACAAAAATATCATAAGATGGACGAGTAAATTTCGAAATTATCATAACGTGGAACCGTAACATACGCACAAGACAATTGGCGAGATACAAAATTATCATAACGTGGAACCGTAACATGGGTACAAGCCAATTGGCGAGAAAATTCACAATACATTATTTGTAAATATACAGGCGAACCAAAAGACCTTTTAATTCGTCTATTACGGATAAAGCCGTGCGGGTACCACTAGTAAATAAGTAAATTGGACCGTTTGGCACAATTTAAACGAATAAAAACATATAATCTCCGGGTTTATCCACCTTTTTTGACTTTTGGCTTCCTTAAGAGCGCCAAACTCTTTCATTGCCTTCTCGAGTATGATAAAAGTAGATGGAGAGATTTGTGTGTGTTCTTAATGGGTCATCTTTATATATTAATAGGCAAGCCGTTTTCTTTCGGTACCGATTCCTCCTCTGTTTGTGAATCGATTTCCTTCATTCTTTTTTTGTTCAGTAGCTATTGCCGAGTTTTAGTGTCATCAACAAAAATTTTTGAAATCGAACGCTAATTAACGGAGATATTAGTAAAAAACGCATTTTCGTCCTAAATGGCTCTTTCTACGCGAACGGATGGTCGAATTTTTCGAATTTGATATGGTTGGAAAGGTCTCTAAAAAATACTCCTAACGAAAAAATTGTCAGTGCGCCCAAGATCCAATAACCTAAATCCACTAGAAAAAAAGTTATAAGCATTTTTTAGTTAGCGAAACTCAAAAATTTTAATTTTATCTCTTTTCCATTGATGAAATGCATTGTTGGAAGCGTGAAACATTAAGTTTTAATTCATTTTTTAACCCACTTTTTCTACACGGAAAATGCATTTTAATGCTTCGAACTTGGTATGGATGGAAAGTTCGTGAAAAATACTTTGAAACACGTTCTACTCGGTTTACCGAGCAAAAACGCAAACCCGCTAGAAGCGCTAGAAAATGCGCTAGAAGCAATTAAAATTTGTTGATAATTCATTTTTATTTGCTTTTTCACGCGACATAGTTAGCGTGAAGAAATTGCTGGATAATATTGTGGTGTTGTCATTTCTCACTTGAGCGTAAAGAAATGAAATACTTGTATTTGTTTTTCTTATTTAGGCTTTTTGGGTAACTACGGGCATTTGAAATATTTTCATTTTGATTACGTTTCCTCGATTTTAATCTTTAAATAAATCATTTTCCGGAGTGATGGAGGACTTTCAGTTTAAAAAAAATCATTTTCTAACAAAAACGCACACACACACACACACACCCACATACACACACACACACACAGCTCCCAATAATACCTACAGCTGCTATCACTACAAACAGATCTCAAGGTGAAACTTTTGATAAAATTGGCGTATTATTACGACTTCCAATACTTTTGCATGGACAACTATATGTTGCTGCAAGTAGAATTAATTCATTTGACTGTTGGAAATTTTTTATTTCTAACGGCAACGTTCATACCTACTTTTACAAAAAATATTGCTTGTACAGAAGTTTTACGTATTAAAGGAGTTTCGCGGTATCATTTACTTCAGGAAGACTTCCAAAATTGTGAAATTGGCGAACTTTATCCAGTGTTGGCACCAATGCCACGGCGAGAAATATATTTATTTTGCATTCGTAAAAAAGAGTAGAGAAATTTTTATTTGCAAGGAGCTGAATATGAATGAATCCCCCCCCCCCCCCCCCCCCCCTCCGTGACAAGGAGGAAGAAATAATTGACCAGAGGGACATCAAGCCTTTTTTTGATAAGATCGTTTATGAAAACAGTGTGACATGTAGTAACGGGAAGAGGAGGTATGGTGAAGTGTGAAACATTGCGACAAAGGGGAGAAAGATCAAAAATTTTGAAAAGTGCATTAGTCAGTTATCCTCTAAATCGTAAACAAATCATAAACACGATTTTTTTTAAAATAAAATTGCACTATTATTGCTACGTCCAGTGTTTTTGAATGGACAATTTTTAATGTAGCAAGTAGGATTCGTTCACTTTACTGTTTGAAATTTTATATTTCTAATGGCAGAGGTCAAGGCAACTTACTGAATAATATTAAACTTTTAAAAAGAAATATTGTTCATCCAGAAGTTTTACGTATAATCTGAGTTTTGCAGCATCATTTCATTCGGGAAGATTTCGATAATTGGGAAATTGGCGCTCTTCATCTATTGGCGTCAATTTTTTGGCACCAATTGCAGAGCGAGAAGTGTTTTTCTTTGCATACGAAAACAAAGAGTAGGGAAATGTATATTTGCTTACCGTAACCACAAAATAGGGGCAATCCACGAACGAAGTCCCGCTTTGAGGTGGAGTTCACGAAATAGTAACAGTTTGTGACAAGGGAGAGGAAAGAAATGACAAGAGGAACATACAGCGGGAAGAATGGGACAACAAACCTTTTTTTAATAGGAACGTTATGAAGAACAGCGTGACATGTGACTAAAGGAAGATGGGGTATGGTGAAGTGCGAAACTTTGTGACAAAGAGGGGAGAGTGTCGAAAATGTTGAAAAGTCTGACATCAGTTATGCACTGCTCTTAACCTTACACAAATCACAAAGACGACCTTTTTTTAAAAATGAACTATTATTGCGACGCCCAGTGTTTTTGAATGGACAGTTGCCAAGAGTAGAGTTCGTTCATTTGTTACTTGGAAATTTATATTTCTAAGGACGAAGAAGCAACTTACTCAATAATAGTAGACGCTTTATAAGTAATATTGTTCATACAGAAGTTTTACGTCTAAACTGAGTTTTGATGCTTGATATGAAGCATCGGGGGAAATGAAGCATCATACGGGAAGATTTCGAAAATTGGATAATTGGCGATTTTTATCCATTGGCGTCAAATTTGTTGTTTCCAATGCCAGGGCCAAAATGTTTTTCTTTTGCATAGGTAAACAAAGAGTAGAAAATAATCTATTTGAATAGGGTTATCACAAGGTATCTAAAATAAAATTGTTCAAACCAAGAATTTGACGACACACCAATTTCTCAATGGGGTTGTTTCCTACTGTCGAAAATACTACTTTTAGTCACTGAAATTGATAGAATAAGCAAAAAAAAAAAAAAAAAAAACATGGAACCAGAAAAAAAACTTTTTACAACAGTTATTTTTTATTAATTTTTTTAAAAGTCCGATTCTGGAAATAAGGCGCTGTCTTTATGACATTACAAGTGATGTACCTTGGCGTGCTGTTCCATTGCCGCTCTAAATGTTTACGCTTTGCTGTCAACCGCGTTTTGGGGTTTGATAGTTTACGATGGGCGCTAATGGCATCAGTGAATGGCATTTCATCGCTTTTGATGCAATGTGCAGAAGCGTAAAAAATGAATTTCAATCTGCGCACCAATTAAAATATTTGTTAAAAATATTAATTTGTTTTTAAACTATTTAAAGAAATGGCTAAAACCCATGTTTTTAAGCATGCTCTTTCAAAAAAAAAAAAAAAAATACTTTTAAAATTTCAGAAATGACCCCATTACCGAAATATCCCCTTTCATCCATTTATTTTAAGATTAACAGACAAAAAGTAAAATTGGAATGAATTACTACTGTTTGGTATTGTATGTACGTATAAAAATTGTACGTTTCCCTCAATATGCAGTAAACATGAGTAAGATTGGAAATAAAAATGTTGGAAATAATTAAATTCATTCAAGTTTTCTCAAATATTCATTTATGAATATGGTCGAGTTTCGACCACTGGGCGAACACTAATTCTCATAAAAAGTCATTTTGAGCTTATTCAGAAAAATTCGAGGGAGTGGAATCAGATGAAACCTTTTATAGAGATAGATATATATAAGGGCTTTATATGAAAAAAATATTGATCCTGTAAAAATATATTTTTTGAATAGCATTATACCCTCAACATTATAAACTCAGCTAAACGTCATTCCGTCACTAGTGAGGGAATGACGAATTCATTAAAATTGGATTCTAGTAGTTATGCCTAACTGATATTTGAGTTTCTTCGCATACAAGTATTCACAAACCAAGAAGCAACCTATGATCATGCAGTTTTCATGCATTATTTTATTTTATTTTTCTGTGAAAAACAGATGTGAGGGAATGACGGACGAAAAAACCCTTCTCTAATTTTATGCTTTCATATAGATATCGAGTTGTAATTTCCGTCAAATTAAGGACTCAAATATGTTGCACTATTTGTTTGGGTTTCCAGCTGTAAATAACTAAACTTTTTGCTGAAAAATATTATTTCGTTGCGGTTTTGGGATGGAAATTGTCTGTTGTGAGAGAATGACAGTTACCGCTGGGGAAAAAATTTAAAAATAATTACGTGAACTAATTTTTATTGAAAATTAAATTTTACATGTTTGTTTTTGTTTAAATACTTCAATATTTTTAAATAGAAACCACAAAAATGTGAACTCATTGTTTGTTTACTTAGAAATAGTTTTTGTTTATTTTTTAATAACAGTGGAGCCAAGTGAGGAAATGACATTGGGGTACTTTAGACTCATACATTAAAGGCATTTAAAATAAAATATAGAACTTTTACATTTAATGATCTTGTTAAACTCTATCCTGAAAAATATTTAAACCCCAAACAATATGTATGAGTCATTTAACATTTGTAAATTATTACAGGGATGTGAAAATAACCGTTTCTGTGAGAATGGTCCTAATGCACGGTAATTTTTGAAAGTTCGATTTTCTTGCGATGCATAGGAAAGTTCAGATTGGCAGTTAAATCATAAAATGTCAAAACAGATTAATTGTGAAACATCGAATCGTTATCAGTAAGTTACCGCCCAAAGCCTGTACTAAGGCTGAACTACATGCAATATACCAGAAAGAAAAGGGAAAGAATATGTCCTAAAAGTGGAACTAATTGAGAATTTCGGCGACTTGCTGACTGGAAGAGTAACATATAATAAGGTGAAATATCATTCTAATACTGAAATGACAATGGGATCGTTTCCAAAATTTTAAAAGTATTTTTTTCTGAAAGAGCATGTTTAAAAACATAGGATCTGACCATGTTTTAAATAATTTGTTTAAGTTTAATATTTTTAAAAAATTGCTTTAATCGGTGCGCTTTCATTGTTTACGGCTTCTGCCGGATATCACAAATCAGGAAATGCCATTCTGTGTTGGCATTCACAGTGCAAAATATTTAATTCGCATCTTTACTCACGTGTATTGGCAATGATATAGTTGATAGCAAGCGTAGAGCGCAACATTAAATTCGCTTCTTGTTATCATAACGTGGAAACGTGGTAGAAAGATGCGGCAAAGTGCATCATTTGTGACGTCATCAAGACCACGCCTTGTTTGAAAAATCGAACATTTTAAAAAATTGATTTAAAAAAAAAAACCGTTGGGAAAATGAAAGTATTTTCTGGGTCCATGTTATTATTATTATTATTTTTTT
Organism: Uloborus diversus; assembly: GCF_026930045.1. Classification (NCBI taxonomy): domain Eukaryota; kingdom Metazoa; phylum Arthropoda; class Arachnida; order Araneae; family Uloboridae; genus Uloborus; species Uloborus diversus. Next base: position 78,083,792 of record NC_072738.1, read on the forward strand.
TTTTTGCTCATTCTATCCATTTCAATGACTAAAAGTAGTACTTTTGACTGAAGGAAACCACCCCTTTGAACACAAAAATTTTAGAAACTAAAATACTATTTATGAAAGTTGTAAAGCATTCAATCACAGATTTAAAATTATTCCTGATTGCTGAAACAATTTTCTTTTCTTTTTTCGCAAGTTCATCCAGAAGGAAGAGAGCTTACTTTCCCATACATTGTCATCGATTTTGCAATATATTAGCTCTTTTTCTCTCGTTCATTCAGCTTAGGCTCCAAATTAATTCAAATATATATTTTTTAACGGTTAACACACTTTATCTTAAGCAAAGCTAATCTTTTTTAAATGGTTATAAAAAAATAAAATAAATAAAAGGAATTTGGTAATGAGGCGTCATGGCGAATCTCTTTCCTGGAAAAGATCCTTTGAATAGAATTATTATCTTAAGAGTTTTTGAGGAAACACACGACAAATATTTTTCATGTCACATAAGACTATTTTCAATTTCTTTGCATTTAAATATTCATTAACTTATTTTACTTGTGGACTTTTTTTTTTGTATTTAACGGTATTTTTACGGAATAAACTTCCTTTCGCGCTATAGTTTTAACCTTTTTCTAAAAAACTTTTTCGGGAAAGGTAGCTTGAAAAAGAATGATACACACTGCATAATCCAATTTTTTTTAAAAGTTATACTAGTATAAAATTACAAATCAGTAAAAAAAAGAAAGAGATGAAGTGAATTAGGTCGCCACACTTAAAATGCTCGACTAAATTACGTAGTACATGGGGCTTTCAAACTTTATCAACTCGCGGCACCCTTTGAAGAATTAGAACTTTCTCATGGCACCCCATTGTCCATCTCTATTATACGAGGAAAGTGCACCAAATAAGACCACCCTGAGGTTCATAACCTAGTATCTCGCTCATTTATGATTGAATTGGCTCCAGCTTCTGCATGCTCACCAGTCGATTCATAAAAACTAAGACAAAAAAAAAAAAAAAAATTAAACAAGTGAAAATTTAAGTTTATGTTTTTCAGAAGTTTTATCAAAGAAAGACGGTTTAGAAGGCGGGACATTAATGAGGCTTGAGGAACAATAAATAACTTTTTTCATACTAGTAACCTACAGTGATCCATGTAGAAACGAAACTTACAGTAAAATAAGGTCAAGTAGATTTGACATCACTCTTCTGTAGTAACTTTTGTTACCTGGTTTCTGTTTGTTTCTGTTACCTGGTAATCAGAAATTGCTTGTTGATAACACTTTATCATCAGTTAATTAATGTTTCTGATAACGATGAAGTCACGATCTACCAAATTTTACTTTGCGACATCGATGAAAGGATGACCTTATTGGTGTATATGAACTATGACCTTATTTTGCACACCTACCTTAAATATATATTGATACCATGGACACTTCGCGGCACCTTCGTCTCTTCCTACGGCACCCCAAGTTGCCGCGGCACCCAGTTTGAGAAACCCTGACGTAGCATATGAGGCAGATTGTTTTCCCTGCATTTACACTATGCTGGTAAAGAAGCAACTTTTACAGAATTTACTTATTTTTAATTGAGAACTCTCATTTAATGGGTTTGGCGGGAGGAAAAAAACATCAAGCTGGCTAACAAATCTTCATTCTCTCTTGATAAAACGAAAAAGATCTATAACTTTCTTAACGTACATTGAGCTACACAGAATTCTCTAGAAATATCCAGGTCGAATGGTGCTCAGGTGTACACGTTAGATGCACGGAGTATTGCAGATCAGATCGAAACAGACATGACTTTAGGTTAGATAACAGTTGATTGCAATGGCGGCTGGTGCACCAAAAAAGTGGGGGGTCAAAAGAAGTGTGTGAGGTTAGGGGGCGTGGCACCTGAAGCTGTTTATTATTGTTCTAATTTGTTTTTTATTTATTTATTTACTTATTTATTGGAAAATTTGGTCTGTATTAAAGACTTTTAACAATACTGATTCTACACTCCTGTTTGTGAAAATTGCAACACCATGAAGGAAGCATCATAGTTGAATGTAATTTAATACACAGTTGAGTGGTAATGGTACAAATAAATAATTACATTTTCAAACTAAACAAACTATAAAAAGAGATAGAAATTAGTATTTTGTGTGGCCACCACGCGCCGCAATAAGAGCTGCTACACGACTCGGCATGGAGTGAAACAAAGTTTGAATATCTGCCTGCGGAAAAGTATTCTACAGGGTCCATTATGAAAGTAATGAGCATTTACTGGCAAAATTTGTTTATTGATCGTAATTTGTACAAATGTTCAATATTCTTCAAAATACATTCCTCCTGCATCAATACACTTGCGGAGACGTGTTAGCCACACCTGAAAGGCACCCTGAAACTCCTTGAAGGGAATGCCTCCCAGGAACGTTGCAACATAGTGTTGGATGTTTTCCACGGTTTCCCAATGTTTTCCTTTCATCTTTCTCTTGAGTCGCGGAAACAAAAAGAAGTCACATGGAGCTAAGTCGGGACTGCAAGGGGTTTGAGGGATCACCGGGGTGTTGCTCCGGGCCAGGAAATCGGTAATGATGAAGGCTTTGTGACTTGAAATGCAATCGTCCTTGAAGGCTTCTTGCAACATCTGGAATGTTTCGGTTGCATTTTTTCTAAGTCTCACGCAAAACTTTACGGCGTTTCGTTGTTTAAGCGGACGCTCCATCGTGTCATGTTACAAAAGTTGAAAACACACTTCAAGCAGAGGCACGTATTTACTCTCACACTGCTCGAACTCAGCTGACGACCGGGTGCATTGAAAGGGCATGTCCCTCACCACATTTTCCAGCCAGTTTTACCGTGCTGCCATCTATCGTCACGTCACAATAACATTATGCTCATTACTTTCATAATGGACCCTGTATATTGTTTGTGTGCGTAACCAAAGTTGGTCTGTCGAAGCAACAAGACGAGGATCACGAGCAGGACGCCGCCCAACGAAATCTCACACATGTTCAATCGGTGACATATCCGGGGAATATGTAGGCCTAGGAAGAAGCTGTACCTGCTGCGAATCAATGTAGGATTTGACAGTCCTGGCGGTATGTGGACGTGCATTATCCTGCTGGAATACAGCCCCTGGCAATCCTTGCAGGAAAGGAATAGCTTGGAGCTGTAAAACTTCGTTTATGTACCGGGTGCTGTTCGAATTGCCCACAATTCGTAGTAATTGTGATCGTCCATGATATGCTATGGCACCCCAGACCATAATTCCGGGTGTTCGTCCACTGTGGCGTTCGATAATGCACTCCGGAATGTGCCGTTCACCGGCATAGCACCTGACACGAATTCGGCCATCATGGTGCCACAAATTGAAGCGGGATTCGTCAGAAAAGACGACTTGCTGCCAATCAGCACGCCAGTTCCTATGCACATTGGCCTGTTGTACCTTCAGGCGGCGATGGTTTTGCGTGAGAGGAATCCTGTATAAAGGAATCCTTGCGCGCAGCCCACGCTGCAGCAGACGTCTCCGAATTGATGAAGCACACAATGAAACACCTGTAGCTGTTGACCACTGTGCTGCCAAGTGTCTAGAAGAAGCTGTGTGGTCCGTCAGCGCCATACGCACCAGGTGTCTGTCATCGCGAGCTGACGTCACATTTCGAGGTCCACTTCCGGATTTCCGAGCTGTCCGACCCTCGTCCGTCCACTGCTTCCAAACACGCATGATTGTGCTGCTGTTACGCTGCACACGAGTGGCTACAGCACGATAAGACAATCCAGCTTCACGAAGGACGACGATTCTGCTCCGTTCAAACTCCGAAATTTGCTCAAATTTCGCTTTCTTTCGTCGAAGATGCAAAGTAAAGATTCAGTTAACGTGTACTCTAGCATATAACCACCGATAATCATACACGCCTCGCTACAGCCGTCTATTTATATTCGATTCGATCCGCTGTTCAGAGGGCGCTGCTCAGCATACGCATGCGCTACCGGTCTGCAATTCTAATTATTTGCATATCATGCCCTACTTTACATTTCCTGCAATTTTCAGCTCACTCGCGTAAGTCCTTCATGGTGTTGCAATTTTCGCAAAGAGGAGTGTTTGACCTTTAAAAAATGTGAAATATGGCCTCAAAAATCGCGACGGATTGCCACCGTAGACTTTCCTCTTCGAATTCAAAGTTCCATTTTTATGAAATAACATGAGAAAAGTCCGTTTACAGTTACAATTTTTTTAATTTTTACTTTCATGAATTCAATCAATCCGCCCTATAAAAAATCATTTTTCAATCGACCATTAGTTTTCTCTGAAAAGTGAGGGGACAAGGCCCTTTACTTTCAAAAGGGAGGGACATTTACTCTCTTCCCTCCCTCCCCACCCCTTACGAGCCGCTTATGAAGTTGATTGCACCGTATTACCAATAGTCGGTGACGATGTTCTGAATTAGTTTACTCAATTTCGGGAACGGAAAAAGTAATTTTATCAATGAAGCATCCAGGCAAGTCATCAGACTACGAGTTTTCCGCCATACTTTTTTTTTTCAATTGATCAATTTAAACAAAGGTACGGGACCTGCTCGGAATCAATTCCTAACGATTAAACAAAGAATCTCGATATTTTCAACCAGAGAAGTTATTGATGGAAAAAAAATATTCATATAAACTCACATGTTTAATTGATAACTTCCTGCTATTTGAAGTAGGTAAAGAAATATCAAATGAAAGTTCTGGTGGATAGTTATATGTTTCAGAACTAAAGGTTTGAATTGAAGTAGTTAAATGTAAAGATAGTTGAAGCATAGAAAGCATGAAAATATTCTCGTAGCCTCGCTGTCATTTAAAACCTCTCTGACAATACAAGATGATTCTTTAAAATTTATCCGTCAATAAAAACCAAAGCCTCTCAAGTCAATATAAAAATAAGTGAAACATAAAAAGCACGAAAATATTCATATCCTCTCTATCGGTTGAAACCTTTTTTATAAACTAGCATTTTTTTAAAATTATTTTTAATA
>NC_072738.1:78829311-78854353 GCF_026930045.1 Uloborus diversus
TTGATCCTTAAACGAGCTGATGTGTGCATCACATGACTTCCTTTTACACCAATTTAATGCTATTTCCCTATTATTGCAATTTTAATGGGATTCTCTCTCTAACTCTTTAAATATCACTAGCAATGGCCACATTGAAAGCAGATTTAAAAAAAAAAAAAAAAAATCGCCAAATTTTTCGCCAAGTTGGCGACAAAACTTAGCAACCAAAAGACTGCGATATATCGCCAAGTGACCGCCAAATTATAACACCACTTGAGTTTGCATCGAAATTAACAATGATTTCCCCCCAAAAAGGTGCAAAAGACCCCTTTAGAAACACCCGAATGCAACCAAAATAGGAGGTGCACAACTAGACCCCACTACGAGTCTATGTACCAAATTTCAACTTTCTAGGACATACCATTTTTGAGTTATGCGAGATACATACGCACATACGCACATACACACATACGCACATACATACAGACGTCACGAGAAAAGTCGTTGTAATTAACTCGGTGATGGTCAAAATGGATATTTCGCGTGTCTATACATTCTTAGGCACTTTTCCGCATGTGGTCGAATCGAAAAAAAAAACTCAACATTCATTTGGGGGTGAGCGAAATTGAAATTAAGGGCGATTTTTGAGTGAAAATTTTTTCGCGAATACAATACTTCCTTTTTTGTAAAAGGAAGTAAAAATTGTTTAATTCGTTGTGTGCTTGAGTGAAGCCCTGATGCCGTGAAAAAAATATTAATAAAATCAAATCGCAGACGATTTGTAACTATGACGATGAAAATTTCCCTCTCTATAAACAACCTTCGTCATGGTGATCTGAAAATTCAGAGCAACACCAACTTTAGTCAAGTGGGGAAAAAAAGCAATAAATGATTGCTCATAAAGAGGATGTAACGCGAAAATTCTGAAAAAAACAAAGGCAAAATCAGCATGTATCCCATTTAAATTTTAAATCATATTAAAACTGTTGTGGAAAGAATAAATGACCCAGACCCTAAGAAAAGCGTGGGGGGGGGGGACAACTGACCAGATGATATTTTTTATGGAACTAAAAAGGAAAATTAAAGCTTCATAGTAAGTTTTATAAGTGACTGCATCACTGAGGTAAAAGAGCTTCGCTCTGGCCTATAGTATCTCCATATCTGTAACTCCACAAAACATCTACGAGAGCATAGCACTAAACTTAGCTATGTTACGACATGGATGGTGCGCTACCGACCGAGGTTAAGACTTCAAAGTAGCTGTGTATGTGTAAAACAAGCATTCAACCACTAAAAAATCGCCCGTCAATGTATGACGGGTGAATATTGCTCTACATTTAAACTGCCTGTTTGGTGATATTTTGATAGTTGAAATTTCACCCCTAACTCCTGTGGACAACCCTAAAATCCAGTAGATAGCGTTAATTGTTGACATCTCTTTTCGTTTCTTTATTCTCCTAAAATTACAGTTTTACCAGCAGCCAAAAATTTTATCAAATTATAAATAACTTACTCAATTTTTGGTATTTTAACAATGAAATAATGCCATCACGCATGCTATGAAGCGAGTTTCATTTTCGGTGACGTCAGAGTGTTACTCGATCAGTGACTTCGCTATTATATATATGAAGATAACAAACATGACTTTGGAAATAGGGGGGGGGGGCGGGGTTACGCCCACTTTCAGACCACTCTGTTATACACTGCATCATAAACTGTAGCGAGGGCAAGTTGTTTTCTCTGCATTGACACTAAGCTAGCAGAGAAACGACTTTTACAGAATTCATTTATTTATATTATTGCAACTTTTATAATTGAATATAGTAATTAATATTATAACTTTTTAGAAACACGGATAAATCAATTATAAAACATAGAAATTCAAAAAAAAAAGAACGTTTCAACAAAAATAAATAAATAAATTCTCGAAACTTGTTTGGAATCCTTGATTGCAAAAGTTTTAATTCGTCAGGAACTTTTTTTTTTTTTTTTTTTTTTTTTTTTTTTTTTTTTTAAGGTTTAAAGAGAATGTTTTACCAGTCAGCTAGTTAAGAAGGGAGTAAAACATTGAAACATTGGTCGTAATTTAATACAGTTAAAGTAAGTGAAAAATGTATCTTCGTTGAATGTTTTTGTTTTGTTTTTCCCCGAGCAATTACGAATTGCTTATTTACCTCACTTCTTCGTTTTTGATGTTTGTTTGATTTTTCGGATTACTGTGACGACAAGAATATTAGTTCGTTTTTTTTTTTTAATAGTCATTTGTCGGGACTAATTTTCGCTGTCATGGTAACAAATCGCTTGCGTTTATTCAAGGTTTAATTCGAGTAGATATCATGGGCGGATTTATGGGGGGTCGGAGGGGGGCAATGCCCCCCAGTCTTGGAGGACTTTATACATAGTAACCATAAACCTTCCAAAATCTTTAAAAAAAAATCATGATTTTTTTTTCTTTTTTGAATAGTTCAGACGCGAAAATGAAGAGAATAGTGACTGTTCTTTTCTGGGGGGGGGGGGGGGGAGAGAAATCCATACAATATATTACAAGTAGTAAAGCGGTCACTGGGACACTGAAATGTGTTGAAAACGACTACTTTGAACTGAAAGCTATTAGGGCAAGTATATAAGTGAAAATATCGACTGAACGAGCTATGTATTCAGCTGCAATACTTAAAATAATCAAGGATTATTTCAACAAATTAGAAACTGAAACAAAGATTTTAAAAAAGCGAATTTTCCTATAAACTAAACAAGCTATATAGCTTAGGACACCCGCTTTGTTGAAGGCCTCCAACTCCAGAAATTTTCATGATTTGTTCCTTATCCAAAAAAAAAAAAAAAAAAAAAAACAAAAAAAAAAGGGAAGGACTTGAAAAAATAAATTTAATTTTAAAGTGCTTGAAAATTTTGGAAAAATACGGATACAAACAATAAATTTAAACATTTATAACAAATGGGAGGGGATAGACGGTAGAAGAATAAATGCCGAAATATGTTAAATTCAGTTCCTTGCCTCATCTTGCATCAAAAATGAAAAAAATCATGGTTCTCACGTTTTTGTAACATAGTACTTGATATAAATTTTTGTGATTCACATGTTTCACATCTTGCTGTTTATTTAATCCCAAATGTAGTGCAATATTTTGGAAATTCTTTTGCATTGCTTGCTTCTATCTTACTTCTACTGCATATTGTTATAATCTGTTCAGCACAGGGGAAAAAAACACCACCTCTATTCCTTTTCATTTTCTGCACTGCTTGTAATTAAATAATTTTAATTTTTCTCAAGTCCTTGAAACGGATTAGATGAGTCTTTGAAATTCCTAAGCAAATTGTGCTTCAACTTAATTTCTTATCAAGTGTATAAACTACGAATTGTCCAAATGGGCAGCATGGTACTCTCCTGTTATCTATTTTCGAAATCTGTACACCATTTTTTTAAAAGCATTTTTTACTCTTGATCATTTTGTATTTAATTCATTGTTGTATTTGTGGGTGGGTTAAAGGCTTGACCAAAAACTAATTGTGAATTTAAACAGCCCGATGTAAGCAAATAACAAAACAATCTTATCTTCTCCCTCGCTTTTTCTCTCTGAGGACTGCTGCCACTGATTTGTATTGTGTATTATCGTAATTGGTAAAAGAGTATTTTGCTATTTTTTTCCAGAGATCTTTGTGCAGATTGAATCTTTGTGCAATTCATCGAATTGCAGAAGGCTTCAAAATGCAGAAATTTATATCTATTTTACAAAAATTCCTACGGGGGAGAACACCCGGACACCCTAAAATTGGGTATATTCTGTTGGTATATTCTACTTGGTATATCTAATTGGGTATATTCCCTACTGAAAAAGGACACCATTTCCCGGTTATCACAAATTTGCCATTTCAACTGCGCTTGCGCGCTGACTTAGCTGATTTCAAAAATCTTGCTAAAAGTAATTAAACATTTTAAATTTGTTAATAAATATGAGAGAGCAACAGATAAAAATTTGAAATCCCAAAGCTTTCTCTGATTTAATTCTTAGGTCTCGGTAAAGATTGAGTTTTGAGTTTTAATTATTAATGGATTCGGAGTCTGATTTTTTTATCAAAGGCCCTTTTCAGGGCCAAATTTTCAACCTCAGAAGAGCGTACTAGAATTGCAGCATCACTTCTAATACAAAGCCGAACCATCAATCTAAATAAAAATGTACAATACTGCAGTTTACGCCTAACGTAAAATATCCGCAAAGGACGGAGATCTGTACTCAAATTCCAGTCAATTTTGAAGTATACAACGTGTTTTACGTTTACGTTAAGTAAATATTTTCAAACCAATAAATATTGAAGTGTCATTTTTCCCTTTACATCATAAAGATTATCAGGTATTCATATCCGTAGTTTCATATAATATATCACGAAAACGCTGTGAAAATATTCTAATCACATTCATTAATTTGTTGGGACTCTAGCTCAACCTAAATATAAACAAGTAACACAAAATCTTAAAACAGAAAGCACAAAAAGCTAAGTCCGCGCGCAAGCGCAGTTGAAATGGCAAATTTGTGATAACCGGGATTTAACGTCTACTCTTTTTTTGCCACCGAGAGAAAAGTTGTCCGGGTCTACAAAACATACCAAAAAGCTGAAACAGCTTAGGGCCACATTAAGTCTATAATATAAATCCAGTCTTGATTTCAACTAATATTGCTCAAAAAAAAAAAAAAATCCTGCCCCCCCCAGGGACTCAGTCCTAAATCCGCCTATGGTAGATATAGATTAAAAAATTCATTTTTTTTTCTTGAAAAATCACGTTCTTTTCAGGAAAACATCAATATAGATGAACTTAAATAGTAAAACCATCTAAATACAAAATTTCAGATTACTAATTACCATCATTTAAGATTGATATGAAATAAAAATACCATAACGGTATACGCTAGAAAATAACCAGAAATAATATAACGGGTGCGAGTTTCTACTCCATTTCCATTCCATTTTATTTGTAGAAAAATGAATCCCAACGAGTAGGAGCCTATCGCAGTTCGTAAATGTGAAAAACATCCGTCAAAATCCAAATGAATGTCAGGGGCTCTATGCTGGATATTTTTATTTATTTGTTTCATTTTAGAAATTTTTTTATGTGATATAAATCGTTTTTTACTTTTTTCTATATCTGATGTATAGAAAAAGTATTGGATTCGTGCAAATTTTCGAATTTCGAATTTTGACTGATTTGAACGTTTTTGAGGTGTGCTGAGTCCATTTCGACCATTTTCGGAAAATGTCTGTGTGTGTGTCACGTATGTGTGTGACCAGTTTTTGGTAGCCGCTCTACAGCAAAAACTACCGCATGAAATCGAACGAAATTTGGTACACATATGTGCCCCTATGCGAACTTGCGCCCATCGGTTTTTGGCACGAGTTCCTCCAAGAAAGGTGGAGCAATGAGACGTTTCTTGAGTTATGCGTGCCTGCTATTCCCCAAGAAGTAACTGGCGGAATCAAACAAAATTTGGTCTATGTGTTTTCCCTAACAGTTACTAGTGCAGATTCAATTTTGATGGCAATAGCTCAAACGGGGTTTGAGCTATTGAACGTTTTTTGTCGTCAATTGTGACGGCTGTATTTCAAGAAATAATAAATGGAATCAAACAAAAATTTATCGACAAGTAGCCCTTATAGGGTATAAGAGCTGATTCTATTTCGGTGTGAACAGCTGAAAAGGGGGTGGCGCATTTTGTTTTTGTTGGGAATATTGCTTCCTCGTCAAGAATAGGGAAGGATGAGAATTATAAGAAAGATATAGAAGAAAGTTCCTTGATGGCCACAACATACTAGTTTCTTTGTACCTTTCACATGCTAACAGCTAACTATACATTTATGATTAGTTTTTTGCACATTCAGGAGGTATCGTATGGCACAAGCAGATAAAGTTGAACTTTTTATTTCTTTGATGCAAAAGTTTACAAGTTATACTTTAGTAAGAAGCAACATTTTGAATGAGGAATAAGCATTTGAACAATATTTTGCTTTTAATCTTGATGTAAAACCCCTTACAAGCTAATCCGATATTAATTTTTTAAGTAATGTTTCCAATGACGAATAAGTATCCAAAATAATCCTTCACTATTAATTATTTTTCGACTTTTTTGGTTATCTGTAACTAAATTTATTATTTACTGGGACGTGAAGTAAACCGGCCGGGATACCGGAATTTTGCCCCTAGGCATAGGTTTTGTGTGACCCAAAGCAACTTGTCATCTTCAAATATGAAAAGGGTAAACTAAAGCTTGCACACCGCTCTTCTTTTTGTGAGACTCTTCGTCTTCTCTGGAAACATTAAATGTTTTGTGGTTAATTTTCTAAGGATGTTACCATTTTTGCATTTCTCAATAAAAATAAAAATAAATGTATTCTGTAAATGATATTTCTCTGCCAGAGTAACGTTTAAGCAATTGAAACAGAACTGCTTTCTGTTTCTTCTAGTGAAGTAATGTTTCGAAGCAAGTTTTACTATAAAATACAATGTTCTTTCTTTGTGTACGGTAATTTTCAAAACGAATTTCCAAGTTGTTCATTTTGAAAAAACTCAAAAATCTTAACTATTTTACTTTGCCTCACATTCCCCTACTTGTTGTCAGGGTCGTCGAGACGGGGGGAGGGGCACGCCTATGCATTGTATAGGGGCCCATGAGAGGTTGGGGGGCCCGCGAAGCGAGCCTAAGAAAAAGAAAAAATCCTCCCCCCCTCTTCTTTTTTTTTTTTTTTTTTTGAAAGCTTTTTAGTTTGAAGGAACTCTTTCTCCTAGAGATTACAGATTTCAATCTTGCAAGTCTGAAGTGAGAAATTTTATTTGTCCTTATCTTCATAGCCCCCGGTTTGACGAAATCAACCAAAATTAAATATGATTTTTTTTCCTTTAATTGCAAGACTATAAAAAAATCGTTTATCTTTTAAAGATTACCAGAACTTTATAGAAATGGATAAGGGGTTAAAAAAAAAGCGGTTGCATTTTTAGCGTTCGAAACTTAAAACATAGGCAAACGATTCAGTTCAATGAAAGATTTTAAAATATGCATTGATTTGAGTTTTAAGTTCAGTGGTACAAAACAAAACTAATACTAATGTTTTTTTTAGAATAAAAACGGTCGCCTAATTTGGGGAAGCATTTTGTACGAAGCACACCTCATCAAATGTCTAAAAGGGGCACTGTTATGTCACTCAGGGGTATACACAACTACAAGGGGTCAGGGCCATTAAAATTTTTAGGGGGTGGGGTGTTTTAAGGGTACTTTCTCTTTTTTTGTGGGTTCCCATTTGAGGGGGGGTTGTGAATCTGTTTTGGGAGAGGGGTGAACTGTCCGAACGGTTAGGGTTTTACTTTCTCATTAGTACCTACCATTTCTTTTAAAGAATTTTCTGCATTGTTTAATCTATATAATTTTTCAATTGATTCAATGTTGTGTTTGTCGGTAGGTTGAAGGGATGATCAAAACTAACGGGTCAAAAAATATATATATATAACCGAAAGTCGATGTGAGAAAGTGATAGACAATGGGTCATCGTTTCGTCTCTCTCGCTCTTCCTCTCTGTCGATTAATATCAACGATTTACTGAACCAAGGGCAATTTTTCTTTTGTATTGCCTTAATTTGCTAAATACTGCATTATAAAAAATTTTGTTTTCCTATTTTTTGCTGATGTTTTTGTAGTTCGAATTACCCCTTATAAGGCCTCAAAATGCAGAATTTTGTAATGAATTTTTCAAAAATTTTTTTGGGAAAGAAACGCCCAGATCCCCTAAAATTTGTGATATTCTACCCTCAACTCAAAGGAGGTCCCTGCATAGTTCTCCCTAAAACCCTCCTCGGCCAAGGTGGGGGGGGGGGGGGAGAGGAAACCCAGCTGAAAAAAACATATTTCATAAAAACATATACATAGCTATATCGCTACATAGCAGCCAGAGGAAAAGACACATAATAGGGGAAAAAAACTTAAAAAATGGCCTGTTTTGCTATTAACATAATGCTGTCAGAGCTACAAAAAGGATCCCTCATACTTAAAATAGCTTATGACCCCATCAAGTCGAAATTCGGCCCTGTATACATGAGTCTCTTTAAAAAAATTACAAAATTTGGATTACGAAAAAGCATAGCAAAGCAATTTTAATTGAGACAGAAAACTTTTTACTAGACCCACTGACTATATTTAGGATAATTATGTACACTGTGAAAAAAAACTGTAAATTTTGAAGAAGTTATCCGTATTTTTTACAGAAAAAAACTGTTCGTAATAAAATACAGGATTTCTCTGTTTTTTTGAATCTGTAACCGGTTATACTTTGTTTTTCTTCGAATCTTCGAAATTTCGAGCGCGTGTTTGGATTTTGGTTCTCGCGCTCGAGTTTTTGATCTTATATTTATTTAAAGCGAGTAAGTCTTAAATCGTTTGCAACTTCCATTTCATTGCATCCTAATCAATATTTTATTATTATGTTTTTTTGTCATCTGTTACAGAGGCATATTCGGAAATTTACCTTTGTATACATGTATTTCGTAGTAGTATAGTAAATATTGAAATGGATTTATAAAAGTATAGTATCATTTTTTAATCTTCATAAAATAATAAATCAGCTTGCATAAATAATAAAAATACGGAAGATTTCTGTAAAATAAACGGAAGAAAACTGGCGTCCTGGCTGACAGTTTTTTTCTGTAAATTTTACGGATTTTTTTTACAGTGTAGAAGCGGAGCGAAGAGATTAAAGTAAAAAATTAGGGGCCTTGAAGAAAGTTGCATAGGGCCCATAAATCCTGTCGACGGTCCTACTTGTTGTCCATTGCGTATCAAATCGATGTAATTGATAACAAGATAAAACCGAAAATATTAATCGGTGCATTCAGGGGTGGATACAGACTAATATTTCAGAAGGGCTGGTAGTGCTGAAGAACTCCCCCCCCCTCATAACGAATCTACTGTTTTGTGTTCGAAAAATTTCTGGAACTGCTTGGATTTCAATAAAATCACCAAATCTACCAGGAATAAGGCACTTTGTAGTGCATAAACGTTACTAATTAATTTCAAAAGCAATCACAATAAGTAATATTTCAAATATTTACTTTTAGAAATAGTGAATGAATTGCATAGATTGCTGAACAAGATTATAATTTATCAATAGTGTTTGAACACAATGTGGACGGATAATATTGTCGATGGTTTAAGAGGTGGGGAAGGGGGGGGGGGGATCATATCATGAATCCTATGACCCACCTACCTTTTGCATTCGCCTTTGGGCACATTGAAAATGAATCCAAATGGTTTTGATTCAACGTCTAGATTTTTAAGAAAGAACATTTTTTTCTTTGGGCTGAAAAAAAAAGGTATCGTTTGATATCGTTATTAATCTGGATTTTTGTTCTGTTTTCTATGTTTATTTACTTTATTAATTTATTTGCTTTGTCTAGTGGTCAGAGGAGTCTGACTGCGATGAGGTGGTCCCGAGTTCGAACCCCGGCTCGGGCATGTATGTATTTTCTCTCTCCTGTCCTTGTCTTTCCTTTGTGTGAATGTATTGTTATGCTGTGAATGGTTGCCTGTCCTATAAACGAGTCCCTATGGCATGTGTGTACTGTGGAAGTCGGACTTCACACCAAATTACAGCACAGTTGGAAAAGTGAAGCAGCGCATCCCAAAAATTGCCAGCCTAGTTGTCACAAGACAACAACAACATTAATTTATTTATTCATTTGTTTTTGAACCATAAAGTAAACATTTTCTGCCCCCAAACCTCACCAATTTGATGAGTTACAGTTTGACAGACAGAAATGAAGTTTATGTTTCTTTAACAACGTACCGATTTTCTGAAAGACATAATTTCTAGATAAAGCAGATATGTAACTCAAAGCTACAGCCTTGATTTTAAGGAGAGTTATCTAATTGTTTACTCACTTTGCTACCAGATTGAAATAGAATGGATTTATCATTTTAAGTAGGCGTACACCACGTGTCTGAAGCTATCTCGCATCAACAACCTTGAAAACGCCAATTTTTTTATCGTTTAAAACAATACGTTTTCTTCTGTGAATCAGTCTTGATCTTCTTTTGGTTTGGATCTAGAATCGAGAATGCAAAAATAACATTGTAAAAGTAAAAAAAAAAAGCAATTTTCTTTTTTGCCCAAAATTAATGAAGTTTTTGAAATAAATGAGGAGTGTCGAAGCTCTCTACCCAAAAGAAATCGGTGAATCCCCTTGTAGTAACAGCTAAAAAATACATAAATAAGGGTGAATATACGGTAAATGATTTTTTTTTGTGCCCCCAAAGAAAAAGTCATGTTTAGTTTAATATTCATTATTTCACTAGTTGCCATTAAGTTTGGGTTTGTAAAGATGAAGACCAGAAGATATTTGAAACTTTTTTAAGTTTTATAAACACCAGCGGAAAATGTTGTCAAGGGAGTGACACAATTAGCAGAGTTATCTATGTTATTCTCTTCATTTTTGTCCCTCTTCCTTTTTAAATCTAATAGTTCCGCGTTTCTTTCTCTTTTAATTCAGAATTTTTATCCGGATCATTTTTAATTTTTTGGTAAAATAATCTTTCAGCTGAACGCTTTTTTCCCAGTATATCTCTCCGTGTTTTTTTCTTTTTAATGTCCGTTATGATATATGAGTTCAAATGAGCAACTAGAACAAAAAAAAAAAAAATAACAATGATAATAACAACAACAACAATAATAATAATAATAATAATAAAGCTTTGTAATCGTAAGGTGAATATGTATTCCCAGTGGTACAAAAAACGCCAGAGGAGTGACGCCAGAGAAGTGACAAAATCACACATAACTTGTAAAAACAACATCACGCGTTCTTTTTACTAGAACTAAAACGTAATCCATGATATCTGCACACAATAAACATTTCATTGTACAAATTTATATTTAGGTAACGATAAAATATAAAAACATATACTTACCAGGGGAAATACTGCAACGACTGGAGCAAGCACGCTTTGTGGCAGTTATAACGAGAATTGATGCAATATTATTTGAATTTTGATCGAAACAGTTAGCTAGCTTTCAACTTTAGTCTGTATTGCGCGGATTATTTATGGTCAAGGAGATCCATCAGCAGTTCAAATGTTAAAATTCAGTCTTTCAATTTTGCCAGGTGAGGGTGACATTATTCTTCTGTGACGTAAATAATCACTTCTTTTTTTTTTTGCATATTAATAAATATTTTTTCAATGTGTTTTGATAAAATATGTTTTGATGTTTATTCAGGAGTATGATTATAGTAAAATACATTATGTCAGGTTATTTTTAAAAAAAACGCTGAACGTGTTTGTACAAAAATTCGAATCTAGGGGAGTATTACATTTTTAACTATTTTCAGCTCATTAATGCTAAAATGAAAGTTATCGCGAATTGACTGTGTGGGCCAAATAATAGGAAATATTCTTTATTAATTGAGCTAAA
This sequence comes from Uloborus diversus, assembly GCF_026930045.1. Lineage (NCBI taxonomy): Eukaryota > Metazoa > Arthropoda > Arachnida > Araneae > Uloboridae > Uloborus > Uloborus diversus. Next base: position 78,840,751 of record NC_072738.1, read on the forward strand.
GATAACAATAATATAATTTATTTTCCCTTAAAAAATTCTATGCGCCGTTGAAATTCAAATAGCGTAAATTCACCCATAAATAAATAAATAATTAAAAACTAAACATACACACACATACACAATACATTTCGACAACATTTTTTGTTTTGGGATGCTCAAAAGCTCATAACAAGAACAAAAACATTTTTCTAACTTTTTTGCAAAATAATTGTAAAAAGTTATAATTAATTAATTATTGCACAAAAAAAAGTATTTTTGCTTACAAGCATATTTTTTATTCTCCCTTATTACAAGTTGAGTATTTTGTTGCACAACTATTATGAGATTCCCGTTCCAGATATGAGGTAAATTATGTGGGGTCAAATAAGAAATAACAACGAAAATATAACCCAAATTCAAAAAAATAGAGTATATCAGAAACTGTTTAAACAAAACTTGTCAGTGAGTCGGGTAAAATGAATGTATGCTAGTTAAACGAAGCAAAACATGTTACTTATGAATGGGTAAAACAATTTCAACAACTTTAAAGGCATTATTTTAACAATTTAAGGGTCGTTAACACATTTGAAAATTATGGTATCTTAAATCGATACATCTTTTATGTTGTGGGGATGCATGAGAGTGAGAGTTGCTAGAACTAGGTAATTGTATGTATCTTAAAACAATGTGAATTCCACTGTTTATCAAGATATACTGAATTACTGCATGATACTCTTTTCTGCGGCACAGCAAAGACACATTTTTCTTTCAGCAAGATTCCGTTTCCTGTCACATCTCTAAATCGACTCGTAGATTTTAAATGGAATAAACACATTTTGAAAAAAAATAGAACCGACTTCAAAATTGCACTAAAAAGTGAAAAATAATTTTATTCTTTAAACACCTTCGATAATACTTTTAAACACAATTTTTGAAGTTGGCGCAAAAACGATCGATAAAATCATTCACAGCCATAACTCAACTACAAGTATAAATTTAACCAGGTCCAGTTTCTTCACTACCACATGCATTACGCATTGATGACAGCATATTTGAGTAACGATATAAATGTTTCGTTCCTAAGTTTGGATGATTTTTTGATAAAAATATGAACGAAGCATGGTTACAATGGATTTTACTTTTTGTTTTTGCGCCAACTTCAAAAATTGTGTTTAAAAGTATTATCGAAGGTGTTTAAAGAATAAAATTATTTTTCACTTTTTAGAGCAATTTTGAAGTCGGTTCTATTTTTTTTTCAAAATTTGTTTATTCCATTTAAAATCTACGAGTCGATTTAGAGATGTGACAGGAAACGGAATCTTGCTGAAAGAAAAATGTGTCTTTGCTGTGCCGCAGAAAAGAGTATCATGCAGTAATTCAGTATATCTTGATAAACAGTGGAGTTCACATTGTTTTAAGATACATACAATTACCTAGTTCTAGCAACTCTCACTCTCATGCATCCCCACAACATAAAAGATGTATCGATTTTTCATTCTTTTTAGTGTAAATGTAGATATTTCAGTAAAAGTAAGAAGTTACCTAGTAAGAAGTGCGGCTCTATATCACTGTATTGCTTTAGAAAAGCCTTTATTCAAAATTATCATTACAATTACTATTAATGTTACAGTTATATGGCACTAAACTTTTATAACAATGAGTTTCATATTGTCGCGTAGATGAAGATAGGGAAGACAATGTGAAAGCCAAATGAAGCGAATACTCGTTAGTCTCAACTCGAGATCTTTATTCAGAATCACGAATGAACGTTACATCTCCTTATATACAACTTGAAAAAGTGCTGGAACTTTCCAGACTTGAAAAGATACAGAAATTAATAGAACATTCGAGAAAATACGGGAAACAGTAGAAACGAAACTTTAGTAAAATTCACTTTGTCCTAGTCGGGATTTGAACCCGGGTTGCTCGTGTGGGAGCTGAGAATTCTACCACTGAGCCACCGTTATCCACGGATGAAAAGAGCGAACTTCGCTACAATATGATTTTAATCATTTAATAGGGAAATTTACTGTTTTTTGCCCATAACTTTTTATCTAAAGAACAAATATGGTCAAACAAAGTAATGGGACCTAAGTTGAGCCATCCTCTATCCATTAAAAAAAGAATCATCAAAATCGGTTCACTAGGTGAGACGCTATGAGCGGACAAACAAAAAAAAAAAAAAAACATACATACGGTATGAACTGATAACCGCCTCCTTTTTGAAGTCGGTTAAAAAGGGAGTTCGGTATTGAACAAGCTTAACAATTCTACCAATCTCAATACCATCGAAAATTTGTGGCATCGTCAAATCTCAAGAAAAAGGTTCATCAAGACCTAAGACCCGCTAACAAAATTGAACTTATTGCCGCATTGAGGAGGGTATGGAAACAGTATCTTGAATGTAACCTTGAGTGTAAACAGCTGGTGGAATTTATATCTGAAAGGATTAAAGATGTGATTCTTGCAAAAAAGGACCCGGTTAAATATTAATATTATTTCGTTTAAAAATGTTTTTTCCCATTTTAATTTTAATATTCTATTTTTTGACTCAATGTAAAGTTTCATCACTTTTAACTTTTGGATAATTCTGTCTAAGATAATTTTAAATTAAATTTATATGAAATGTTAAGCGTACTTTAAAGTCTGAGGAAGGCGGCACGTTCATTTAAATATCTACTTTGCTCTTATATTTTGTTAGATTAAGCTTTTTCTCCAAACAATAAAAGTATTCTTTTATTTATTTATTTTTTATTTATTTATTTATTTATTTATTTATTTATTTATTTATTTATTTTTTTGAATTTGGGTTGTAGCACAAAATTGCAAATTACTGCAGACAAGTCTTTCGGGATTACAAGTAATGCGTTGTTACTTCTTATTTTACTTTTCAAGCACAAAGTTTCGTATTTTGCTTTTAAATTTTATGTTGGGTCATTTTATTCCATCATTTTTTTTTTTCAATTTTTTATTTATTTATTTATTTATTTATTTTTTTTAACCAGTTGCAATTTTGCCTTGGCAATTTTTGTGAAGAAAATCTTTTGTTTATTGATAATCTACCATTGATATTTTTAGTTACTAAACATTCCATCTGTATTGCCTCATGCAAGACTGCTCGAAGTAGTTGAGCTAATGTTTTTTGACCATTATTCGACAGAAAGCTACACAGGACAGAGAATAACTGAATCAGGCGTAAATGCGCCTATTGGTTTCGCGAACCAACTTTTTACACTCCGCGAAACCCTGGGGGGTTCACAAACCACCGGTTGGGAATCACAGTGAGGACAAGTGGTTTCCTCCGCATTGACACTGAGCAAGCAGAGAAACAACTTCTACAGAATTCATTTATCTTGAGATATAGCGTTATCCACCAAGGTGTTGCCCATGGTAAAAATGTTATAACAAGTTTGTTTTTGCAGGCACATTCAGCGTTGGAAATGTTTTCATTGAATTCCGAATAAAAAAAAAGTAAGATTTTAAGTACCGGGTTTTATGTTAATTGAAGGCACACTATTATAAAACAGTACAGCAAAAAAACAAAAAAAAAAAAAAAAGACTAGAATTGAAAAATCTACCAATTTAACGAAATACAGAACGAAGTCAAAAGCTTTACACTAAAATTTAGGTATGATCTTTGTATGTTCAAGACATACGTTAAATGAGGAGGCATCGTAGTGCGTAATATTGAGAGATGTTTTCATGCGCCGAATGCAATGTTTTTTTAAATTCTTATTTAGTAACACATGTTTGAAATCTACACATCTATAATTAAGAAATAAGTATCCCACATAAATTGAAAGTATTTAACTGAAGTATTGTCAGTCATGTTTCTGTTGTAAAATTGCGTTTTTATACGTTGTTTTCTTCAAAAGTGTTCCTAACAATTTCCCTTTAAATCCGGCAAAAACAGTTTTTTTTTTCTTTTTTTTAAAGCATTTTCTTTAGTTAGGCTTGCTTACAATTTAGTTAAATCAGAGAAAATGAGGAAAACAAAAAATAAAAATTTTCTGGAGCTGAGCAAACTTTAAAATTAGAGGGGGAAAATAGTAAAATATTTCCAGTTGTGAAGTTTTTAAAGCATAAATAAATAATATTTACCGCCGTAATTAAGTTTATTATTGGAACAAATTGCATAGAACGCAGAAAAATTTGTTCTTTCAACGATATATGATATTAATATAAGTAAGTACATTTTGACCCCCGTATTCGTATTCAAGAATTTGTGAAAATTGGGCCTAAATTGGAATAAAACGAGCTGATGTGTGCATCACATGACTTCCTTTTACACCAATTTAATGTTATTTCCCCATGGTTGGCAATTTTAATGTGATTCAATAGTTTACTTTTTAAATATCTCCAACTGGCTAAATTAAGACCAGATTTTTAAAAAAAGCCAAGTTGGCGGCAAAACTTGGCGACCAAAAGACTGGCGATATATCGTCAAGAATCCGCCAAATTGTAACACCACTTAAGTTTGCATCGAAATTAACAATTCCCCCTCCCCCAAAAAAGGTGCAAAACACCCCTTTAAAAACACCCGAATGCAACCAAAAGGGGAGGTGCACAACTAGATCCCACTTGAAGTCTACGTACCAAATTTCAACTTTCTAGGACATACCGTTCTTGAGTTATTGACATACATACGCACATACGCACATACATACGTACATACAGACGTCAGGAGAAAACACATTGTAATTGATTCGGGAATCATCAAAATGGATATTTCGGACGTCTATGCGTTCTTAAGTATATATGCACGTGTGGTCGGATCGAAAAAAAAACTCAACATTCATTCGGGGGTGAGCAAAATGGAAATTAAGGTCGATTTTTGAGGGAAAATTTTTTCGCAAATACAATACTTCCTTTTTTGTAAAACGAAGTAAAAAGAACTATTTATCGAACATATTATCGAACTATTTATCAAAGTTTCAATATTGAAACTTTGAATAGCCCTATGATTGGAGCACTTTTACTTAGGCAACCCTGTTCCACCGGTTTTGTAATATTTTTACCTACATTTTTTTTATACAACTTATGTGGAAACTCGATGAGAATAAATTACTCATTTTTTGGGCATCTTTTAGCCTCTGACAACCCTGGTTAGGGACCAGAAAAGGTAGGCAACCTTACTTTAAGGCTTTCTTTACAGCTTTTACTCTTCATACATGACAACAATATCCGGAAATTCGATGAGTGTAAATTACTCATTTTTGGGCACTTTTTAACCTCTGGCAACCCTGCTTAGAAACCGGAAAAATGTAAGCCACCTTACTTTAGCTTTTTATTTACAGCTGTTACTCTTTATTTATGACAACAATTTCCGGAAACTCGATGAGGGGTAAATTATCTTCCTCATTGAAAACCTTTTATTCCCTGACAACCCTGATTAGGGAGCCGAAAAGGGTAGGGAACCTTAGTTTAACATTTTATTTCCATCTTTTACTCTTCATTTATAATAACGATTTTCGGAAACTCGATATGGGTAAGTTACTCATTTTTAGGCACCTTCAGAGCCCGGTCATTCTGATATTGCACATGGGGCACATTTCTATTTCACGGCCCCCCTAGGTTTCAATTAAGATTTTTGAAGACACTGTGCACGAAATTCATTTTGTGCTTCACCCCCCCCCCCCCCATTTCCACTTATTCTATATAATGATGCTATAAAATATTTCGATGCTTGCGTAGTAACACAACCATGCTAAATTTGGTGGTACAGTGAAACCTGTGTAAGTTGACCACTCGCGGTGCAGTACTTTGGCGGTCAACTTAGACAGGTGGTCAACTTATAAAGGGCGGTAATACTTTTTTTTTAATTTTTTGTCATTTCTTGCACTATGTATTCATTTTTTGAGGAATTCACCCTTACTCTTTCTGTTCAACTCATTTTCATTGTTTAATATTATTGAAAGTAAAACAATAATTAAAAATACTATTCAAATAATTTTGTTACTTTTTCCTTGTTTTTAACTATATTAGACACTTTAGTTTTAGAAATTCCTTATATGCCAGCTAATATTCTCTGGCTTTTTCCATTTTCAGTTAATTTTAATATTTCATACTTTTTATTAATCTCAAGTTCCACTAACTTTCTTTTTGAAGCCTTTTTATGTAAAACTTATAGCACAAAGAGCAACAAGCTCGACTCTCCCAGTTCATAAAGGCAAAATCAAAATTTTTCTATCTCTTATAATCCCTTGCACCAGAAACATGTAACTTTAGTCACTAGCAAGCCTAGATCTGCGTACCCGCAGTGCGAGAGGCCCGCGTCCTTAAAGGGGCTAACAGCTGAAATTGAAGAAAAAATAGAAAAAAAAAACCCTCTACTAAGACTTCTTCACTTTACTAAGAGACACTGCTGGCCTGTAGGTATGGGCCCTATATATTTTGTTGCAAGGGAATCAAAATGTATAGATCCGGGACTTCTCTTTTTAGCACAGTACCTGTGTTGTCACAACAATTGCAACTGAAAGAAAAGACTTCGAACTTTACTACTGACACCTATTTTCATTGAACAATTGAACAAAACACACATTTACATTGAACAAAAAGCTATCTCAAGTAGAACAACAAATGAAAAACAAGTTTGGGGAATAAAGAGCAGCGTTAAGCTTTATGCTGCTGTTTAGTTAGTAAAATGCTGTTCCGTCATCAAAGCATTAAAAACATTCTTGGAAAGCTATGAAAAATAATAATAATAATAAATAAATAAATAATAAAATAAAATAATTTGCTGAAGAAAGTTAAAAAAAAAAATAAATAAACCAAGTGGTCAACTTACAAAGGATTTTTTACAATACTCTCAACCAAATTTGACGAACATTAGTGGTCAAGATAGACAGGTGGTCAAGATAGAGAGGTGGTCAAGTTACAGAGGTTTTAATTCATTATATGAGATAGGACTAATTCCGTTCCTGACAAAAGCGGTCAACATAGACAGGTGGTCAACTTACAAGGGTGGTCATTACATGTTTTACTGTATCAGTAAACCGTAAATATCAAAATTATCTACGATACAACTTTTAATAGTAAATACAGACTAAACTTGGAGTGGTTTTTGGATTTGCAAAGAGATCAAATTTTTAAGAGGAACTTTTATCAACAAATAAGAGATTATTTTCCTTGTCTAAGCATTTGCAAAAATATCAATTATATCATTATACTCTAGATTCTGAGTGAAATCATTAATTATTTTTAATTAGCATGATAAATAAGGGGATTTTGGGGCCCCTAAAATCAAAGAGGAGGGGCCTGTGCCCCGCATGCTGGGCACCTTTCAACCCCCGGTAACCCTGATTAGTTCATGCGAAAGAGGTTGAAATTCTTACTTTCACGTTTTATTTACAACTTTTACTTCTTATACAGGGTGTTCCTTTTTAACTTGCAAGACATCTATTTTCCCAATCGTTAGTCTTAGATGCACACTTCCAATTACAAAAATGTTCGAAATCAGATAAGAGTTAAGATATTGAAAGTTTGAAGCAAGAATAAAAATGAGTCAAAAAATACAAAATTTAACATTTCAAATGGACCCTAGGTCCCCCAACTTACATTTAGAGAAATAATCTCCATTAAAATCTATTATGGCAAAAAAAAACTTGACATTTGTGCGACCAAAACTCAAGGAGATATTCCAATTCAAAGTTTTAAGGGACCATGCAGAAGATGAGATTGAAACTTATCGCCCTTTCAGAAGAATGACAGGTTGTCAAAAAAAAAAAAAAAATAAATAAATAAATAAATTAATTAATTAATTAAAAATAATAATAAAAAAACAAGGTTTTTTTAAAATTTATTACTATTCAAAAATAAATGCAAATGGTATTCGGAACTCCAGCGCTCGAATACGCTACCTTGCGGTGATTTACAAAACTGCAAATGAAACTAAAACATTGCCACGTTGCGTTCCACGTGTGTCTGTTGACGTAAACACAGGCAGTTTGTTCTGAGTATTTATTGACGCAATCGATGAGTCTTAGTTTGCTTTCAGCTACAGAAATTAATTCGTCCCTTAGTAGTATTCTCGAGCTTCTCAAAATAATGTTAGTTTTCATTATTTCCTTAATAATTGGTAAAAGCGAAAATACTGGATTAACACACTTGGATAACGTTATACAAGGTAAAAAAATTTATTGTTTTGTATGAATTTGTAAGAATATGGGGTTTTTTTTAATCTTAAATTAATTAAACTTACCATATTTTACAGCAGCATTTAGTTGGAATGGACCGTATGCAAAATATTTTCTGGAATATATTATCATAGAACAAAATGAAAAATGTTTAACCGAGAAAGAATTTACTTTATTTCTTTTATTCTCAGCTGAAAGGTATCGCCAAATTTGTTTAGGGTTATAGTTTTGGTATTGTGCGAGCAAAGTAGCCTTGGCGAGATTTCGCGTTTTTAGTTAAACCATTTTCAATTTTTATCATGAGTGGAATAAAATGGTAGTAAGATTACAGAATTCGATAAGTAAAAAGAAATAATTGTCAATCAACTGAAAAGAAAACTACCACCATATATCCGTGAGAATTTTGTTGATGATTTGCATAACATGACACAATTAAATCGTAACTCAGAAATTAGAAAAATCGAAACAGAAAATTTTTAAATTAACCGATTCGGGAATTCAAGAGAAATAACTCAGCTACAAATGGAAAACAAGCGCTAGCCAAAGCAAAGCAAAGAAGTATCATCTTCTTTTGGTAATAATTTGTAATGTCATATTAAATTTTCTAGCATTAATTGTTATTCTTGTCAGGCCACAATTATTATTTAGTTTTATCAAGAATTGATAAGTATCGAATTCAACATCGTGAAAATGGCTGCTTAGAACTATGAATTACGTACTTTGCATTAATGTTTGACGTTTAGTAATGCTTCTTGAATTCTTATTTCTTTCTACGTGGGTCAGAATATCAACAAGACTTTGAAAATTAATTTAAAAAGAATAAAGCGAAAAAATCATACGTACGAACAAAAATCACAACACTTTTAGCATTTTCTTCGTTACCATGTGCGTTTGTTTTAGTTTTCAATTCCGCCATTAGACAGTGACTTCAGTGCCCCCTATAGTTCGTTGGAGTTGCGAATGCCGCGATGCGCAAAAACACACTGAAAAACCTCGAACAAATTGAAACTAGTATGTTGTGGCCATAGACTAATAATAAGAGTAGACCGAGCTTTCTCATTCTTGCTGATGAAGAAAATTGGTTCATAGATGTATCATGTGACTAGTGGAAGGGCTTGGCGAAGACTTTGGCAGCATGGTTGCTAGATGGCAGCACTATCTACAATTTGGCACTCGACATGTATTTTACGACAATGTGTTTTCATTAAAAAAAACTTCCAGGTGCAGAGATTGAACTGTTTTTCTTTTAGTTATGCATTATTTCGACATTAGTAATAGTTTTTGATCAGTTTTCGGTAACTTTTATTTCATTTGGAGCTGTCAGCGTTGGCGTGAACGAAATGGCGTAAACGTTTTGCGTTAACGCAAAAATGTACTAATCGGTATCTTAAATTGAAGCTATAGGTAAATATCTTACCGTTTGCTGATTCTTCTTGGTCGCTTGCATCTTTTATTGCTTAGAGAGTTATTGAAATTGACTAAAGAAAATGCACAATACTATCTAAACGAAAAACTCACTATATTAAGAAAATATTTACAACTTAGAATAACAAATTTACAAATCGGACTGCATAAAAGATCATTCTTCCGTGTTCCATAAATTCTATTTATTTTATTTCGCGCTGGCGTTGATCGTCTGCTACGATTAACGCCCGCTGTTGCTAGGATATCCACCAGTCACATGGTTTGGTTTATGAGCAGCAAAAGGGTTGCCATAGCTCGGTCTACTCTTATTATTAGTCTATGGTTGTGGCCATCACGAAACTTTCTTCTATATCTTTCTTATAATTCTGATCCCTCCCCATGCTTAACGAGGAAGCAATATTCCCAACGAAAACAAAATTACACATGCCAAAACTTGATGACCATCCCAATTCCTGATTTATCTCAAAAGCAAAGCAAAGAATGAAAATTGAAAATTATTTTAAAAGCCTTGCTTAAAATAATTACCAACATTTATCTGTTAACAAACACAAGATGGCAACAGTTAAAAATTTTAAATCATTGAGATAATATTTCGGATCAGTTTTCATGCTTTCCATGCAATTAAAAGCACGAGCTGAAAGCAGAAGACAGTCTGTTACGATTTATCTTTCTTATTGTTGCAATTAAAAAGCTATTTTTATTCACACAAATAAAAAAAAATCAGCCCCCCCCCCCATGGAGCGATTGGCGCCAAAATTAAACCAACGCCTGTTTACATATGGATTCATATTTATTCCAAATTTCATCCAGAACGTAGCATTACTTCTTGAGATATGGCACTCACAATGGAAAAAAAGAACGTTCGATTGCGCCACCCCCTTTTCAGCTGTTGACATTAAAATAGAATCATTTCTTATACCCTCTAAGGGCTACTTGTCGATAAATTTTTGTTTGATTACGTTCATTATTTATTGAGATACAGCAGTCACAGTTGACGGCAAAAAACGTTCTATAGCTCAACCCCCGTTTGAGGTATTGACACCAAAATTGAATCAGGATCTGTACCTGTTAGGGACAACATATGGACCAAATTTTGTCTGATTCCGCCAGTTACTTCCTGGGGAATAGCAGTCATGCAAAACTCAAAAAACGTCCCATTGCTCCACCCCCCTTGGAGGAATTCGCGCCAAAAACCAATGGGCACAAGTTCACATAGGGGCACATATGTGTACCAAATTTCGTTCGATTTCATGCGGTAGTTTTTACTGTAGAGCGGCCACAAAAAACTGGTCACACACAGACGTGACACACATACACACACACACACACACATACACACACACAGACAGACAGACAGACAGACATTTTCCAAAAATAGTCGAAATGGACTCAGCACGCCTCAAAACGTTCGAATCCGTCAAAATTCGAAATTCGAAAATTTGCACGAATCCAATACTTTCTTCTATATATTAGATATAGAAGAAAGTAAAAACACACTTTATGCACACATATAATTTTAACTAGTATGTTGTGGCCATCACGAAACTTTCTTCTATATCTTTCTTGTGAATTCTGATCAATCCCTATGCTTGAAAAGAATGCAATATTCCCAGCAAAAAAAAAAAAAAAAACTTGACGACCGTCCGAATTCCTGAATTCCCGCAAAAGCAAAGCAAAGAACGACTTGAAAGTTATTTTAAAAGCCTTGCTTGAATTAATTAGATGTTTTATTTGTTAACAAACATAAAATGGCAACAGTTATTAATTTTAAATCATTGCGATAACATTTCCGATTATCTCCCGAAAATTAAAATCACGTGAAATAAGCAGACGAGAATATTGTAAATTTATCTTGTTCTTATTGTTTGCATTTATAAAGCTATTTTTATTAACACAAAAAAAAAAAAAAAAAAAAAAAATCAGACCCCCATGGAGCGATTGGCGCCAAAATTGAAACAACGCCTATTTACAAATAGATTCACATTTATTCCAAATTTCATCCAGAACGTAGCATTACTTCTTGAGAAATGGCACTCACAATGAAAAAAAAAGAACATTCGATTGCGCCACCCCCCTTTTCAGTTTTTGACACCAAAATAAAATCAGCTCTTATACCCACTAAGGTCTACTTGCCGATAAATTTTTCTTTCATTCCGTTCATTATTTCTTGAGATACAGCAGTCACAATTGACGACAAAAAACGTTCTATAGCTCAACCCCCGTTTGAGTTATTGCCACCAAAATTGAATCAGCACCTGTTCCTGTTAATGGCAACATATGGTCCAAATTTTGTTTGATTCCGCCAGTTACTTCCTGAGGAATAGCAAGCACGCGTAACTCAAAAAACGTCCCATTGCTCCACCCCCCTTGGAGGAATTCGCGCCAAAAACCAATGGGCACAAGTTCACATAGGGGCACATATGTGTACCAAATTTCGTTCGATTTCGTGCGGTAGTTTTTGCTGTAGAGCGGCCACAAAAAACTGGTCACACACAGACGTGACACACACACATACACACACACAGACAGACAGACATTTTCCAAAAATAGTCGAAATGGACTCAGCACACCTCAAAACGTTCGAATCCGTCAAAATTCGAAATTCGAAAATTTGCACGAATCCAATACTTTCTTCTATATATTAGATATAGAAGAAAGTAAAAACTTGTTGACCGCTATAATTTCCCCCAAAAGGTGGTATTGACGGCGAGTGTAAAGTGATGTAACTCACAAAACGTTGCGTTTCACATCTCGGTGAATAATTGGTGGTACTAATGTCAAACTTTTTGTGTCGGAATTAGTTTTCAATGGAGATTATTTCCCAAAACATAAATTAGGGAACCTGAGTCCTGTATAAAAAGTTAAATTTTGTATTTTTTGACTCATTTTTATTTTTGCTTCAAGCTTTCAATATCTTAACGCTGCATCTGATTTTGAACATTTTTGCAATTAGTATGCATCTAGGACTAACGGTTGCGAAAATACAGGTCTTGCAGGTTAAATCGGAACACCCTGTATATGGTAACACTTTTAGGAAACTCGATGATGGTAGGTCAAGCCTAGTGGGATTTTAGACTATGAGTCAATATCACACTTTGAGTAGAACTGTAACAAATTTGTTGCATTTTAGTTTTGCATTTAATCGACAAATTCATTAAAAATTAAAGTAGAAGCCCATTAGTGGGGATTGGTAGTAGATCAGCAGCTGTTGTAAAGAATTAAGTACCCCTTTTTGAGTCTTTAGTTTCTCCAAACTACTCAGAATTAATTTAAAAAAAAAATCGTTCGATCGAAAAAAAATAAGAAACATGAAGCTGAGACCCAGGAAAAAACTTTTCGAATAATCATAATAATAATAAAGATTGTTCACATTTGACAAAGGGGTCGTTTCCAAAATTTTAAAAGTAATTTAAAAACATAGGATCTGACCATTTTTTAAATAATTTATTTAGTTTAATATTTTTAAAAAAATTACTTAAATCGGTGCGCTTTCATTGTTTACGCTTCTGCCGTGTGACATCACAAATGATGAAATGCCATTCAGTGTTGCCATTCACAGAGTAAAATATTTGATTCGCATCTTTACTCACGTGTATTGATAACGGTATGGTTGATAGCAAGCGCAGAGTGCAATATTTAATTCGCTTCTTGATTATCATAACGTGAAAACGTGGTAGAAGATGCACCAAATTGCATCATTTGTGGCGTCATCAAGACCACGTCTTGTTTTCAAAGTCGGACATTTAAAAAAAGTTATTAAAAAGTAGCTGTTGGGTAAATGAAAGTATTTTCTGGGTCCATGTTATTTTTTTTACTCATTCTATCAATTTCAGTGACTAAAAGTAGTAGTTCTGCTAGCCCTGACTATTGGGCCGGTAATTTACTGAATATACCATGCCTTGCCTTTAATATTCGAGTTGAACCGAACCATTGTTTCGGTCACTCATCTGATCTGCGCTAATTCTATATTAGCTACCAGTTTGTTTGGCACTCTTGGCTTCCTTAAGAGGTTTTCCATCTCCAGCTCAGTCATTTCCAGCCGAGAACTGCAGTTTCGTGCTAAT
>NC_072738.1:78854453-78887785 GCF_026930045.1 Uloborus diversus
AAACGGAAAAAGAAAAGAATAGATCTGGGAATCTCGTACTTCTTCCTTTTAGGCTAAAAATCTAAACTTTAGTTGAGTCAAATAAAAATGATGTTGGAAACCCGCTCCCATGCATGTGTAAATTAGATACGTAGTAAGAGGTAAATAAAAACATCAACCGCCCTCTCCTCAGTAAATTTCTAGATCCGTCCTTGAAACCATCTTTTTTTCAACAAAACGCTTTAAACATTTAAAAATAGTTCATTGATATTTTTTAACTTTTCTATTCACAAAGTTTGAACAGAACAACATCTGTCGAGTCCTCTAGTGTACCAATAAAAGTCGTCTCTCCCCCCCCCCCCCCCAAGTATAATTTTGCAAAAACTCGCTGAGACGTGTTTTGGAGTCACGGGGATTTTTTTTTAATGCAGAAAAGACGAGAGCAGAGATAATCGAAAGAGGTGGAGTTTCTAAGTCCGCAAGCTCACATCTTTTTTGAAAGGAAAAAGGAGTTCCTTTTGTTACCCCAAACACGTTCCAACGAGTTTTAGAAAATTTATCTTTTTATATTTATTCATCAGAAAAAAAAGTCAAACTTCTTAATTTTTATGATATTTACATAACTAAAAGTTGTGCTTTTTTCTGTAAAACTTATTTTTAATCATTTATATTTCTGCAGTATTTTCCTTATAGTGTGTTTTGTGTCATTAATATTAATTTTTGATTACTATAGTGATAAAGTTTTGAATTATCATGAAATAATTCTTGTTGTGTGATAGATTTTTGTTGATCATTTTACAACATTTGATATTCTTTATAGTGTCACTGTTTAATTTTAGCTTAAGAACAATCTAAAAAAGGAAATAAATCAAAATTAAAAAAAAAAAAATGTTTGTATCAACCAAAAGAAATATACACAAGTCATTCTTTTTCTATATAGTATTCTTCCTCTGACACATTTTCTTTATCAGATTGCCAAGTTTTTGATGATGTCGTGATAAAAAAAAAGGGACATGTGCAGCGTCAGTTGCGCACAAACTTCTTTGCACTTGCGTCATTATCTAATTATTGCCCTCCTAGGTCTGCTTAGAGTGGTCCAAACAAATGGTAGTCTCTAGGCGATACATCTAGACCAGCGTTTCTTAAATTGTGTTCCGCAGAACCCCAGGGTTCCACAAAGTCTCTCAGGGGTTCCATAAGACATGCATGTTTTTTTTTTCATTTTTCAAATTCAGTTACTTAAAAAACCGAGAAAAACGATGTTTTTTCAAAATTTAAAAATTAATTTACATTTACTTTCGTATACTTCCAACAGGTTAAGAAACTATAGGCGTAATTTAATTTGTCGCCTAAAATGATGCAAATACTTTCAGGTTAAAAATAGTCTGAAGTTGAGCCTTTAAGATTTCAACACCTCATTCTCACTTTTAAAGCACCTTAATTTCGAAAAAAATTCGGAACAAGCTATTGACCCCCCTATCACCAAAGACAGTTTAAAAGTGACTTTAATGTTGGAAAACTTTTGGGAAGGTACTCCAAATCCCCTTTCCTTTAACATTGGAAAATATTGCCTAAAATTACGATTTTTGACTTCAATTTCAAATACTGTATGTCCCGCTTAATCGAATATCTTCGGTTCTAAGAAATATTATTCGATTAGGTGGGATTGAAATAAAAATAAATAAATAGCTATATAAATGAAGTAATTAATGCTATTGGCAATTTTTTTTTTTCAAATAGACTAAACTAGAGGTACCCCGCACGGCTTTGCTCGTAATAGAAAATTAAAAGGTCTTTTGGTTCACCTGTATATTTAAATAATGTATGGTGAATTTTCTCGCCAATTGGCTTGTCCATGTTACGGTTCCATGCTACGATAATTTCGTAATTTACTTGTCCATCTTATGATAATTTCGTTCTTAAAATTGAAATAGAAAAAGAACCACATCGAATTTTCGAAAAATCGCTTCGAGGTGCACACCCCCACGCTACAAACCAACTTTGTGCCAAATTTCATGAAAATCGGCTGAACGGTCTAGACGATATACGCGTCACAGACATCCGGACAGAGAGAGATCCGGATAGAGAGACTTCCAGCTTTATTATTAGTAAAGATAACAAAACAGTTTAATAATTTGTATATATATATTACAAGTACGTTTGAAAATTATAAAAGTTAACTTAAAAGTTAAGTAATGAAAACTTTGTTCAGTACATTATTTTTTAAAAAATTCCATAATAGCGAATTGCTTGCTCAAGGTCTTCTGGCAATGCTTTTCTGACTAACGTTTCTCCCAACTCGTCTACCGTGTTTTACATTTAATATTTACAAATACAAATGTGACGACCAGCAACAGGCTCTGGGCCCAGCTAGACTGGTCCTAGTCAATTTACAATCCCCAGTGATTTATCAATTTATTATCGTCAAAATGTATACATTCCTTTGCATTTAATTTAATTATGGACTGCGCTATCTATTATTATTATTATTGTAATGGCAAAAGAACTTTTATACAACAGTTGAAATGTTTTGACGGAATATGATTTTTTTTTCGTCCGTTGTTGACGAAAAATATTACTTTATATTTTTTCGTCAATAATTGTTCTTACTTAATATCTCGTTTGTTCAAATATTTTCTCAGGAAAAATACTTCCGAAAGCTGATCAGTATTAATTGATTATTCGAGGATGTTATTCGATTAAGCTGCGGTCTTTAACATTGCATCTATGGGAAAATATTCGGTTCTAGGACGTTTTATTTGTATAAGCGGGGTATTCGTTTAGCCGTTACCTGATTAAGCGGAGCTAACAGTATTCTACTCTTAATACTAGCCACTCTAACAGTATCTGTAGCAGCAGTTGAAAGGACGATTCCAACATTTAACGAGTGAGGACCAATTTAAGGGGCAGTACCAGTCAAGAGCATCTAAATGGTCTATCTCTGTATGATGTCAACACACAGCTACATCAAAGTCGCTGATTTATAAATAGCTAAAAAATTGTTTAAAAATAAGAGATATTTTAATTTTTAAGGTTTAAAAACTTTTTCTTTAGAAATTTTAGTGGATTATCAACACTATTGTAGGTAAAACACATCAGCATTTATTTTAATAACTATGAAAATATTTTCTCATATAACTCATGCATTAATTCTGAGGTTGTTCATCCCTTTTAAAAATACTCTGAATTACAAGTAAGAGTCTATATTGGTATTTGAAAATAATAAATAATAATTATCAGTTATTAATAATTAGCATCATCTATAATGAGGTCTATTTAATTAGCAATTTAATGACAAGTAGTTAATGTGATAGTCTGTTTGACGAAAAAAAACTGGGCTCCCTCTCAAACAGAAATCTGGCTACGCCACTGCAAACTATTAACGAAAGGGTTCCGCGAAAAAAAGGAAGCATTTAAAAAGGTTCTACTAACCAAAGAAATTAAGAAACGCTGATCTAGACTGTAAGGAGGGGTCTATAGAGCAGGGGCTATCAAACTTTTAGACATTGTGACCGCCTTTTTAGATGAAGTATTTTGGCGACACCCCAAAGTTTCAACTCTGTCTAAACCCTAAAACAAGAACTAAAAACTACACAAATAGTTAAGTTTTATCCTTAGAAACACAAGTAATTAACTAGTAAGATAAACATGAATTTTTGCCTCTTGAATATATTAAGGGGCAGTACCAGCCAAGAGCATCTAAATGGTCTATCTCTGTATGATGTCAAGACAGTAGTAGGCATTACTGATTTTATAATCTTGCAATAAATTAATTTTCTTTAAACTTTCCTTCCACATCTTGCGACCCCCATCGACACATACCGTGACATCAGGGGTCGTGACTCTTGAGAACCCCTGCTCTAGAGGTATCTGATGAAATTTCTTAGAGTTTTCCCGCTTTTACGCGGCAGTATGCGACCTTGCAGTTTCAGTGAGAAAAATGACGTTATGTATCACTTGGTGGCTTTTCTTTTGCAAGATGCAGCTTGTGCTTCATCCAAAATGCGATAGTAATAGCCTGCATTGGTTGATTTTCTTCAATAATCTCCCAAACGGCATCAATGTTGTCTACAGTGATGCTTGTACGCGATCTCCTTTCACCAGGCCCGTTTTTTACAGCATCTCTTCCACACATTTTTTAGCCCCACTTATACACTCAATTGTGCAAAGTGTTTCGTTCAAACTGTGGGGAAGCTATCTCAAAATTTCAGAAGGTTTGGGGCCGTCTTTTTGCGAGAGATTTAATAATAATGCGTTACGCAACAAACAAGTGCACTTCTTACTCATTCATGGCGTACTGAAGCAGCCGAGATCTCGGATGTGTATGAAAACGCAACAGTTCTACCTCAGACATCCCCACCAAAAAGGCATCACCTCAGATTTACTAACAGCAGTATTAGAGTCAAATTCTGGTTTATATTTGATCTGCCTTTGTACGACTGTTTTCATTTTAATGATTTACTTCTTCAATACTTGCTAATTATAAAAATAAATTAAAAGGCAAAAAAAAAAAAAAAAGCTAAACATTTTTATTACTTTTCAATTTTGTTAACACCTCCCTGATGAAAACAAAGAAATTTGGAATACAAGCTTTATTTTATCTATTACACCTCTTTCAGGTTCTAGAAATTATCTCTGCAACTATATTTTGTCATATTTTTTACATAATTTTGTAAAGACTCATAAAAATCTTGAACTTGTACAGCCAGCAAATGATTGATTTTAGCAAAATTCCTCCTCCTTTCACTGAAAAAAAAAACCTTTCTTCCTTGGCTGACCACTTTCATCGTTAAGAAATATTTGAAACAAAATTTGTCTATATTTTTTTGTTGATCTTGCAATTACTTATAATAAAATAAAAGTCCCCCCCCCCTCTCCGACAGCGCGCAAACTGTGTTTCATGTCAGTGGATCAATTCTCTGTTAAAGGAATGATGTAAAAAGTATATTTTCATAATTTATTATGCCTGATAAGCAATTCTATGCAGTTTTGTGGGTCCCGGTTGGCCTGTGTAAACAAGGTTATACTGTAAATATATTATTTGAGATAATTTTACAACATTCCTTTGCGAAACGAAATCTATGCCAATACAGTAGAACCTCATTATAACATAGAATTGGTTATAATGCAGACGCTATCATGTCCCCAGTATTTCAAGGAATGGAAAAGTTCCGTTTTCTTTCATTTACCAAGTCACAAGTTAATAGTTTTTTTTATATATACAGTAACTATTTCTGCACTTCATTCAAAGTTCTTTATGTTCTAATAAAATATACTAGCAGTTTTTCAGCATTAGTTCAAACAATATTTAGGCCATAATTAGTTATTTTGTCTGAATTTTTATTTAAATGTAGTTTATTAAAATAATCTACATGTAATAATGCATGATGTGACTTCAATAAAGCTTGACTGGCTATTTAACTCAAGGATTATTGGTACTGCACTGTGCTCTGCTGTATTGCAGTTGTTAATTTATGTTTGGTAAAAACAAAGTTTAATTATAGGGCTAGTGTTACAAAAAGATAAATGTTTTACTAACTTTGAAGTACACATAACAAATGATGAGTTTAAAAACATTAATAAATTTGTCCTTCTTAAAAAAATTCTCAACATCTCATATTAGCATTCCCGTACCGGCATTGCTCGGATACTGGAATTAGGGGGGGATAACAGTGCTTGGTGCACCTAATTACGAAAATCCCATATAATAATAATTACCTACCATTTTTTTTCTAATTTTCGGAGAGCCCCGGGGCCTATGGATTTCATATATATATATATATATGTCCTTAACCCATCCTTAACTGTCATTAATGATCCTTTTAAAGTATTGATTTTCTTTACCCAAGCACTGCCGGGTACAGGAATGCTAGTATATATGTTATCTCAGGACATGTCAGCAAGTTTTATCATTTATTTTTACGCTGTGAAATAAAACTTAAATGCTTTATGTATTTTATATGTTCTTAAAAACTTCATTTCTAGTTTTGAAAAAGTGAAAGTCAGAAACATTATTTGGCTTGAGAAAAGCCTCGAAGAATCAAGTGAGAAACAAAAACAATATCAAATTTAAAATTCGCTATTGATCAAAAGTCGACATGAAGTACTGAATAATGATTTTGAATGGAGGAAAGCCTTCGAAAATAAGGGATTTAAATTTCAATTACAGGTTTTAATTTTGCAGAAATTAAAGGGTTTTAACTTCTTTCGAACTAATTGGTGTTTCGAAAAATCCTTTCTGAATGGATACTTTTGTAATCATGTGGACATGCCTGCCAAATTTCAAGTCTGAGGTATCAGCAGTATTGGCTGTGCGTTGATATATGTATGTATATGTATACATGTTATCTCAGGACATTTATTTTATATGTAAAGATTATTGTCAACGGCAACTTTTTCTCGGCATTTGTCCTTGTTTAAAAACAACTACAAAAGGGATGATGCTAACAAAGTAATGGCGTAAAAATATTGAAAATATCAGTACAAATATTTAAGATTTATTAAATTAATTTCACAAATAAAATCCACATTCTCACAGTATTAAAAAAATATTCATATTCAATATTCATGGTTTATATTCAAACCATTTTAAGTACAAAATTTTCAACTCAATGTTTAAAAAAGGAGTTGTGTACCGGCAATAAGTAAAGCAATTAAGTTACGGGTTTGAATATTTTAAAATAAAATTCTATTATAGTGTTGTGAAAACTATATAAAAACATCTAAAATTAAGCTATCATGACAATAGTAACAGTTAATGAATTTTAATTCTTAAATAAACCATTAATAAAAAATACAACTACAACTAAGATCATTTACTTCTTTAAGTCATTTAAAGAAAATATTGTAGAGCTATAATGATTATTTATATGACGCAATATTTTTAAATGCAGTTATGCTCAAATGCAAAATAGCATGTACATTAATCTGCTACATTGCAATTTAAGTAAATTTTAACCAAATATAGTTTTGAATAACTTGTTATTGTTTTCTTAATAATCAAATATCTATGAAAAACAAAAAAGTCCCTCCCGCCATTTAACTTTTTAAAGACTAAGATGTCCTTCCTTTAGAGACAAAGTTTTTATTTTTATATCATTATTGGGGTTTTTCTTCAGTATACTCTGTACAGTAGAGTCTCGAAAGTTTGAAGTTCCGCTTAATTTGAGGTGCTTCATTTATATTTTAAAGTATATTTTAAAAGATAAAAAAAAATATTTGCATTAAAACCTGCAAATGGAAATGTTTCTATTGTAGAACTTCCTTAATTTCCAACAAAAGATGTAGAAGCATCAACAACACTTGTCAAGTGGCACGAAATATTAATCAACTACTATGGTTATTAATTGACTAAGAATCTTGATCTAGCATTGCATCAAAAGACTTTCAAGATAGTAAACTTGATACCAAAAAAAAAAAAGCTTACAATTTAAAAAATTTTTTGCTACAAAGAAAAAAAAAAGCAGCCCTTTGGGAATATCTACTTGCAATCAGAGGGGTGTGAACAACTTTATGCTACACAAATAATACATATGAAATTTAACCTTTTATGGTAATCATTTTCAAAAACATACATAAGCACTCACAGATACAAATGTCACAACAAACATATCAGAATGGATTTGGTATGACTGCAGTTTTTGCTTGCCTACAAATTTACTGACATAAAGATACGTTCATATACATCATTAAAAAAAAACCTAATCAAAACTTGTTTAGGGATCATTAAAACTTAAAATTGTTTAAAATTGAGTGATACATTTTTTGTTAAGAACATTTTTAGATTTCATTGTCTCAAGAAGTAAAAGGTGCTTTACCTCATTTCATCCGGAAGAATATTTTGTTAATCCGAGTTTTCAGTAATTCGAGGTGGCATGAGCCCCAATCACCTCGAATTTTCGCGATTCTACTGTATATAGACTGACTTATTAAAAATTTTAAAATTAACCTACAATATTATGAGAAGAAATTGAATAGACTTCAGAGTTCATTTTGGAAATCTTTTAAAGAGTTATATTAAAACGATAACTTAAATAATAATAAAGAAGTAATGCAAAATTTAAAACTACCCATACATTATACTTTTCATTTTTAATTTATTTCTACTCATAGTGTGAATGAGATTATTATGTACATAAGTTAAATAAAGAAAAATATAATGGTAGTTAAAAAAAGAATGCATTACTCCAACTATATATTTAAAAAAAGAGGGGGCAAAAAGGAAAAATAATCTAATAAACTTTCTAATCTATGGCAAGTCCTAAAAATCAAAAGACTTTCAGTTGTGTTAAATCAGGGTTCCCAATAGTGCAAGAATTGTGCATTTTTGCAGTCTCTCCCTTTGTGCAAAAAAAAAAAAAAGTAAGTAAAGGTGAAAAAAAAAGATTAAAAAAATCCATAACAATGTCGAAACTGCTTAATTATAAAGGTGATTTTCAAAATACTGATTTTGCTGACCTTGAACTCTTTTTTTTTCTGCTGTTTATTTCTTTACTGATTCTTTTTCACACTAATTAAAATGTATAAATTAACGTCCAAAGTGATTTATTAGTACAGTGAAAGTCATTTTCTGAAAAATGTGGGACATGCTGAATTTTGAAAAAACGAGAGCTTGGAAAATTTCAGCTGATTTGAATATGACTTAACAAAAATGGCTTGAGCAAAAACACCAATTTTCATACACGAGAACAAAAAATCTATTCCATGTCTGAATTTATTTAATACACTTTGTATTCATTCTTTTTAAGAGCCGATTAACTTCTAAATTAACTAAATTTCATCAAAAAGTATTTCCTTGTTTATTAAATAAATTGTTATAAGTTCAATATTTTTTATCTATAGAAAGTGTGTGAATGCCTGAAGTACGAATTTTCTCTCATACTTTCAATATGAATCTTGTAGTAAAATTCACCAATTCAAAAATAGGGTGGGGAACCATTATGCCTTTAACCGTTGGAAAATTTTGTCAAATTAAAAATAAAAAACTAATTTTTAAAAATCTCAACTTTTAATTCAAACTGAGTGAGATTTTCTCGCCCATTTTTTAAACTCTAATGGGAACCCTGTGTTAAATGTATAGTCATTACTTTACAATACTGCTTTTAGCTAAAGACATTACTGACTTTCAAAGGATTTTGCTTTGTTTCTTTTTTGTTACATATTTGGTCTGAAATTTTGATATTTAAAAAAGTGCATACATAACATAACGCATGGTGTTCATATCCTTTTAAGTATTAAATACAGTGGTTTATGCCTTAAATGTTTCCCAAATTTTTATGTGTCATAAATATTTGCTTTAAAAGAAAGGACGAAAAAGATTGATTTGTGCACAACGCAAGTACTTGGATGGCAATAAAAATAATAAATGCAATTTTCAAAATATATAAATTAAAAAAAAAATTATAACAATTGAGAGAAACAAAAACTGAAAGACAAAATTGAAATGACTTTTTGGTTAAAATAAAAAATTTAATGAAATTTCAGCGAAAAAAGGAAACTAAAAGTAGACATTTTCATAAATATTTGTACACATAAGTGTTTTCACAGCAGTAGCTTTTTTTTCGATCATTCAATCATTTTGAGAAAGGTTTTAACCTGAATATTCACTAAAAACATTTGAATGAAATTTTCTTTTAGAAAAAAACAATTTAACGGAAATGCAAATATTAATTACAGTCGAAATACTATGTAGAATATGTTTTATGTATGCAATGAAAGTAAATACTTAACGTTTTAAAAGAAGATGAAGTTAAAACATCATAAACAATTTAAAACTTGACAGTCAAAATAGGAACTGACTAATATAAAATATGATCATTAAATGTGCAGCGAGTACATACAAAGAAATGATTTTTGTCTGATGCACTTCATGATATAAAATCAAAGTATTACAATTTTAAAAATGTAAAATTCCTCAAAAAATGTTTATTTAGACACCTTTGAAACACAGTGAGAACAAGGAAATGAAATGTGACGTAGTTACAAAATCACCACCTTTTCTTGTGCTCATCCATACTAACTCCACCAGGACCTAAATAAACAACCATAAGCAATCCGCCGATAACAGAAAGTGTTTGAAAAAAGTCATATTTAAGGAAATCTCTCATGGGCTTGTATGCTGGCAATGTCCAAAAGGCATTGACATAAAAGTTCACACATGTCAGCCACAATACTAAAACTAAAGCAGACAATTTAGTTTTGTACCCCACAGTGACTAGAACCATGAGTGCTGATGCCACAATATTCTGAATGACCTGAAGAAAACTGAGCTCCAGTCTCAGAACAGTGATGAACATGAAAACCAGAAGAATTCGGCCCATGAGTTGGAGGTAATTCTTTGGCTTGTTCTCTCCTAATGTCGGTATTCCAGCAAACAGACTTCTTCCCTCAACTCTACTTTCAGCAATGAGCAATAGAAGAGCTCCTACAAGAGACAAGTTCCTAAAAAAAAGAAACAAATTAAAATACAAAAGTAACAAGGTAAAAAATTTATTGGTGTGGATCATTATCAACCTGCTTCTGATTATTCATTCTTGAGTTTTATAGATTTCATTAATTTTAACTGTTCCCTTACCTCAAAATATGTAAGCTTTCAAAAAAAAAAAAAAAAAAAAAGTGTCAGTGAGAAGGCTACTTTTGCTCACAGAACAAGCCAACTTAATCCCAGTCATTCAGTAAAGAAGCAATCTCTTTCGTTCTCCTCAGCGAATCAGCAATATTTTTTTCCCTTTCCTTCATATATAAATGCAGAATTGAATTACTAAAGCAACTTATGATGAATTGAACTCGTGTATTGCAATAAACTTCTCCTACGGACATCTTTCGCCTAAACGAAATTTTAATACAGTTGAAGGATTAAAATAACTCTTGATTCTTTCAAGAGGATCTCCAATATTTTTACTGAAATATCTTAATTTCCGAGTCCTACAATTAAAACCTAGATTTTGAAGGCATGCTTAGTGACGACATTGAATGTAAGCTTTGACAATAATTAATTGTATGTCATGCCTGAAGTTTCAATCCTTCTGCGCCCTAAAAATATATTAATAATTTTGGAGGCTTGAAATCTAAACACCTAAGCTACTTTAAATATTTTGCACTTTATTTTAATAATTGTTTTATTATCATTATCTTTAATACATAATTTAAGATTGTTTTTCAGATGTTTCTGTATTAGAACAAACATAGAAGTTAACTACAAATTAATGCATCAGAAATCCGTTTCTACCGAGTTAAACAGTGCTTTTACCACCAAAAACTTCTCTTAGTAAGATGTTCAGCCTGCAAAACAATTTTAAAGATTAAAATGATTTTTACCATTTTCTGAATAAGATCCCTAATATTTGCTCTGAATGGTCATACTCTCTATGTCAAAGTAAAACCTACAGTTTGCTGCTCCGAAACAGATTCCTGATTTTCTCCACCCCAATATTTT
Organism: Uloborus diversus; assembly: GCF_026930045.1. Lineage (NCBI taxonomy): Eukaryota > Metazoa > Arthropoda > Arachnida > Araneae > Uloboridae > Uloborus > Uloborus diversus. The sequence continues at coordinate 78,865,867 of NC_072738.1, forward strand.
ACAAAAAAAAAAAAAAAAAAAGTCAGAAGAATTCTTCATGAGGAAGAAGCCCAAGTCTATTTTATCTTACACCGGAAGAGTTATAAAAATTATTTTTATTCATTATTAATTTTGTAGCTTTTCTTATGATAAATTAACTAGAAGTTGCACAGACATCAAGAAACTTCCTTCTACATCTTCCTTATGCATTCTTGGCTCTTACATGTAATCACTATTACTAAGTTCCGCTATTCACAAAAGCAGAATCAAGAGCGAAAATTGAAAATGATATAATAGCCTTGCTTAGGTTAATCAGGTTAAATAGGAGCATTTTATTTGTAAACAAATAGAAAATGGCAACAGATAAAAATTATAAATTGAGATTTATTTGAGATTGTTATAGAGTGAAAGACATAGGATTTTATTTTAAATTTGCAAAAGATATACTATACTCAAGTTCTAGAAATAACATGGAAATTCCATGATGTGCAGAAAAAATAGCTCTTCCAATTGGTACCAATATTTCAGAGGTGCAAATATCTTTTTCTGATCAAAACTGAAACAATGCTAATTCAGTTTTTTTCCCAATTAATATTTCTTTTGAAAGTCCTACAAAGTTGAAACCTGGATTTAATAAATCCCTGGAAAATTTTGTATTTATAGATATCTTGTTCAATTTCCGATTCTTAACCGTTCTTAAGTCAACCACAACTGAAAACATTTTAATGTACTTTATCTTGGGACATAGATTTAACAACGCCAGCGGCTCCCAACCAATGGGTCGCGGCCCACAACTAGACCAGGGGCTCCGTGGACGCTGGCCGAAATCTTGGGAGTCTAGTATCAGTTTTTGCAAGAGTATTCATAAGTGGGATGTAGCGTAACTCAAAAGCTTAGTGCGGTCCGTAGTCAATGAGACCGGCTGAACTGGGTCTTTCCTTAAGACAAAGTTGTCAGGCGATAAAGGGACAGTCCCCTCGGCTCCCACATCTTCTAATAAGTTAGTTACAATGTTCAGTCCAACTTGTGGGGAAATAGCAAGGGGGGAGGGGGGAATCTTTTTGTACATATCTCTATTTTTGCAGAAATTCAATTTTTCTGGTACTGAAAAAGACCCTATGAATCATCCTCTGATTTGTTTTGTGAAGCTATCCAACGACCGTTCGCAGCAAAAATTTTTAAAACAAAATATGTTTAGGGACCAGATAAAAATTTTAGGCGCCAGATAGAAAATTTCTAAGAGTTTGCAGGAAAAGTCAATGTAACATGGTTTCTGAAATAATTGCTCTGAAAGAACTAGTCACCAAGGTTTTTTTTCTAGTCTTCCAGGAATTGTAGGAATCCGAGGTAAGTATTCTAGAAAGTAGATTTCGAGGTGCAGCCTGAAGAAACTGAAAATGGTTTGACTGTATGCACAATGCATTAACCTGTAGCATTGTACATCGAGTTGCCGGCAGGTAGTTCTCGAAGGGCATTTATACCTCAAAAGTGAAAACTCTGATTTTCAACTGCAAAAACTTCATTTACCATAGATTAAAAAAAAAAATTTTTGAAGTCTGCTGCAGACCCCCTACCAGGGCCAAATTTCCAAATAGGCAGCTGTCTAGGATAGCAAATTTTGCATTAATCACACATTTTTAAAAAAAAATCTTGAAAGCGAAATATTAGCATCCTTTCATTTTCCATAGTGACAACTTTTTTCTGTTTTTTTATCAAGTGTGCTTTCACACATCTTATGAAAATGAAATATTTTTCAAGCATGGTAATAGATTTGTGTAAAAGTGTCGTCAAAAGCAGGTGACAAGTGAGGCAGATAAGTGCAGTCAAAAAGCAGGCGCCAGTTGAAGAAAAGCAGGTGTCATTGCATTTCTCCTGAAGTGACACTTCAAAATGTGACTTGATCTGCTTACAGAATTTCAAATCTGCTTAGGGGTGGCATGGAGCTAAATTCAGCTCTGTTCCCAGCTAAGCGTCAGCAGAAATGCAAAAAGCATGCGGACTACAGTTTGGGAAGCCCTGCTCTAAGGTGTAATCACGGATGAATTGCTGTTGGAATCCTTACTTCACTTAGGGAGACATACCAGTCACCAGTAACAGGAAAAAACCTGCAATTCCTTTACTCACTTCAAGTTACTGGCAACAAATTGGAATCAGCTTTTGTATTCACGTGAGGTTACACAAGCACGGATCCAGAGGGGAGGGGTTTATACCAGAGATGTGTGGTCCGCTGAAGCAAAACCAAGCAGAGCTTGGACACTCAAAAAATAATTTTCATTTCTCATTTGTATGCTTATAATTGAGAGGAAATATGAATTATAAGTTTTTTCTTATATTGACTTTCGCTTGAAAATAAGTTTAAAAACATTTATTAGTCGCTCAAATGGCCATTTCCAGGAAAAATGTATTCCCAGGAAAGTAAAATTCTCAATGCAGCCCATGCAGGGCAAGAAATAGAGGGGTGTTGCAATGACAACACAGTGGCGCTGTTGCTCCTATCCAATGACAAAGACCTCTGTTGGTACTTCTTCAAATTCAAATCCAAGCAAACAGTTCTCCGCATGGATAAGCAGGGTTGCCAGATTGGCTTTTTTCGAGTCAAATTCAAGAATTTGGCCCTTTTTTGAAATTGACTGACTTGAAAAAAGTCTTCTGCCATCATGGCATTTTTTTTTTTTTTTTTGGATTTTGAACAATTTCAGGGGTGAAAAATCAAAAATTCATTTCTGTATCAGCTTTGTATCAGGAGAATTCACGGTTTTGTAACAAATTTTTTTATTTTGTACACAGTTTAAAGCAAATGCAAAACATTCGCAGCAAAAAAGTACATAAAAAATGTTTTAAAACCCAATTTTTTAGCAATATTGCGATTTAAAAAAAGTGCAAAAACTACTTTTTGTAAATTTACAATTGATCTAAATACATATCTAATTAGAATCTCAATTTAGTTCTGGGGTCATTTGCTGAAAGTTCATAGGTCGAATTTTACCATGTTCTACTTTACTGATCACAATATAAGGGTTCATACTCTATTTGGATGTAAAAATTCCAAGACTTTTTCATGACCTTGTTGCAATAAGTTCTTGTAATAATACATTCATCTAAGGTAGAATGTCAAAATAACTTCAGATTGTCAAAAAAAAAAAAAAAAAAAATCAAAATATTTACCAGATGCAAACAGGCCTGTATCTATAAATTTTGACCCACTTCTGCAACAAAATCTGTAGGTCCCCTTCCCAGAGGTCAGCAGTGTATATTTGCAATGTTCATAAATCTTAGTGCTAGCTTGTAATTTTTTTCCCAATTCCTTGAGCCGTTGGGCCGTGTACGAACGTGCCCCCCCCCCAGCAGGTATGCAGATCCGGGACTGGAATCTGGATGTAAATCCCAAACAGGGTGAGCAACTTTTCTTCGCGAGGCTGCATATCAAAATCAAGTTCAAAAAATGGCACCAACAAAACATTTTTGAAAAAATTTAAATGCAATGATTTTTGGAAAAATTCAAACACTAAAAAACTTTATCACAGTTTAAGAAAAATTTCAAGGTTTTCAAGCACTTGAAAATGAATTTTTCTTTTCAAGCACTTTACAAGGTTTTTCAAGAGTGTGTACAAACCCTACATTTAAAATCATTCATTCTTTACAATATAAAAACAAAATTAACTGGTGGTAGGTACTAAATTCTATAATTACCTAAACAAGAAGTGAAGATCCCATAAAATACTATAGGCAAGAGTCTGAAAGAAAAAAAGTTTGATTAAAACATACATCATTTAGGATTATTCTTCAATTTCCATTATCTACATAATTTTGAAAGAGAACCGAGTTATTTGACATCAAAATCAGCTTAATTTATTTTTTAATTCTACAGGAGAGAAAAGCTCACGTTTTTTTAAAAAAAGAAAACTGGTTCTTGAACTGCCTGAGCTCAGCTGGATCCATTCCAAATCGTTTTTCACTTTTTACGTTTAACTCTAGGGTACTCCGTAGTTACCACTATTTGTGGTTTAATTAGTTGGATGGGACTCTCTGATTTTTTATCCAGACAAGAAACCAAGCAATCCCTGGTCCAGCATCTCCAGAGAGGTATTGTTTCACTTGGAGGACTTAGTGATCAGGAGAATATTTAACGTCCCCAGTCGCCATTAACAGGGCTCATACCCTTTAGGCAGAAAAAAATTCAAGCACTTTTCAAGTACTTTTCAAGGTAAAAAATTTTGTTTTCAAGGCAATATCATAAATTTGTACTAAAAATATTGTATGCAGATTTCATTTACTATAAACACATAGAAATAAGGCAATAATACAAAAAAGTATAGGAAAACAAAATTGCTTTTTCTACAACGAGAGACACTTTGATGAAAAATCTACTGCGTTGAAAGTTTTTCTGAAAATGTTTGAAAAGTTTGGTCATAAAGAGAAGCAGATACCAAGAGGTTTGATTTTGAGGTTTTTCAAAGGTTGCAGCAGTCAGAGGTTTGTATATTTTCTAGAATCAGCAAATTAATACTTAAAAAAAAAAAACTTTCATAAGTGCTTTTAACTTTTATGGGAAGAAACTAAAATACCCATGTTCAATGGCATTGCCAGAGAGGAGTTTTTGAAGTCACTCCCCCCCCCCCCCCGGTTTCAACATTTATTTCCAATATCTATACAGTGGTTTATTACAATATAAGGGCGGTTAGGACAAAAACACTACCCAGAAAGTTATTTCAGTTTGCACTATTAAGTTCTAAAAATATTAGGTTTGCAAATTATTTATAAGTATGCAAATCAATTATTCGTATGTATTTATTAGCTGTTCAGCCAATAAGGCATTTCAACTGTCCTCGAGTAAATTTAAAAATTAGGAAGTAAGAAAAGTTTATGAAAGTCCACAGTCCAGTCTCTACACCTCAAAATATACAAAAGCAGCTTAAGCAGTGATAAATACTCTGAATGCAAACTTGAGCCTATTCAGCTTTCATTGATTAACTTGCAATAGACAATAAATGTGCAAGTTCAGATTTATAGAGCCATATTTCGAAATTGAAAAGGTTCACAATAAGTTGACATATATTATGACAAAAGTAGTTTTATTTTGGGAAAAAATGGGTTATTGTTGAAATTAGAATTTAAATTTAGAAAGGCAATAATATTCAGGTGTAATTGTGATTTGTGAGTTCATAAAAAATTACCTGAAAGTTTCAAAGAGCAAAATGGGGCGAGGGGGGGGGGGGAATAATTTTTAAAACTAAGACCCCTATTACTTGAATATACATATGTACAACAATAACTTTTGCTATGCATACAATTCATAAAATAGTTTATTAAGTCAAAATATTCTGCATAGAAATACAATGTCCAGTGCCTGTTGATAACCAGCAACAGGTACTGGGCCTAGCTAGGCTGGTACTGGTCAATTTATTAGATCCAAATGAAGATGAATGACCCTCCTTAAGCTATTTACCCCTTTGTTGATTAAAGCCTCTTTCAGTAAGCTCCAAGTACCCACAACCTTAATAAAGTAGTAATTCTGAACATTTGAGGAAAAGGGGAAAATTGGAGATATAGGGAGGTAAAAGCATAAAAACGAACACTACTGAATCTCAAGTGAATAATCATAACACAACCACCCCTGTTATACACCTTATTTATTTTAGCAGACATAAAAAATGATGTACTTATAAATAAAATTGTATAAATCAACTTTATATTTAAAATACAAACTTTAAGTTAATTTGTTAGGTGCTCAACTGCTGAAATTTAAATTTTTTAAAAAAAAATCTGTTATGACCAAAAATTAGGTAAAGATAATCATTCAAAATTGCAAAAATAAATAAGCAAATAATTAAACAAGACCAAGGTAATAAATTCTTTAACTCTTTAGTTATTAAAATAAAATAAGCTAATCTGATGTAGCAGTGTCAAAATAACTACTAATTGCCAAAAATATAAAATATTTACAAAATGCAAAAGGATTGAAATCTCAAACAAGGGAAGCAAATTTTTGCGAATTAAGTTTAATGTTGTCATGTTTCCCATAAAATAAACTTATATTTTACTGAAATTAAACATAAAATATGCTAATCTACGGTAGCAAATATGAAAATAACATCCGATTAGTGAATATATTTAAATATTTGCAAGATGCAAAAAGATTGAAATTTCAAACACGAGAAGCAATTTTTCGCAAAGTCTGAGTTTGTTCGACGTGGCATGTTTCCCATGAAATAAATTTGTTTTTTATTAAATTTAAACAAAAAATATACTAATCTAAGGTAGCATATGCGAAACTAACATTTGATTAGCCAAAATATTTAAATATTTGCAGGATACAAAAAGATTGAAATTTCAAACACAAGAGCAATTTTCCGCGAAACCGAGTAAGTTCAATGTTGTCATGGTTTCCAAATTAATTTCTTTGTTAATTAATGAAATTAAACAAAAAATAAACTAATCTAAGGTACCATATGTCAAAATATCTTTCGGTTGTAAAAAACATCAAAATATTTACAAGATGCAAAAGGATTGAAATCCCAAACACGGAAGAAATTTTTCGCGATGTTGCATACTGAGCACATGTTCAGAAAATTGCAGTGGTGAAATACTTTTTTAAAACTTCTAAGCACAATTAGTTGATTTTTGAGAGAATATAAGCACTAAGAAACGTTTTCAAGGTTTTAAAACTTTTTCAAGGTTTTCAAGCACTTGAAAATGAACTTTTTTTTTTCAAGCACTTTTCAAGGTTTTTCAAGGGCGTACGAACCCTGATTAATGAAGACTGGATCTTCGACTGGATAAGATCGTACACAGGACCTAACGGTCACAAGTCCGATGCCTTACCAATCAAGTCGCCACGTCTCCTAATTCACCACTTTTCAATGGGATAGTACACCATCAAAGAAATAACAATATATTAAAAAATCAGTCATTTTAATTAAATAACCTTTAATTGTTTTGTCAAATAAATTAACCAGGGTCGACAAGATTACGGAAACTGTGGTAAATAGCACGTTTTCACCTTCCTGTACAAAACCCTTGTGATCAAAAGTGTCCCAAACTACTTTTTTTAACGAAATTGTCTTTTGGGCAGTTCTCAAAAGCTGGGAGCAAACACAGACCTCAACTTTAAAGATTTAACACCAAATACTTTCACTTTTGATTAACTCAAAAATTTTTGAGTTAAATTATATGGAGACAAGAATTGACATAAATTATGGAAAAAAACTCTTCCAATACCCTTAAAAAGATGGACATTCAAAACGTTAACTGAGCAAATGAATATCAAGAAAATTTTTTTTTTAAATTATTTCTATAGGTTTCAAAAAAAAAAAAAAAAGAGTATGACTCTCAAACTGAATAATTTTTTGATAATATTTTCCACAAATCACAAAAGTAAAGACATATTATTTACTAGCCGCCTGCGGCGACCAGCTGGTTCACCTTCTTACGCCATTCGCCTTTTCTGTGCAAGCAGCCACCTACGGCGGCTGTTTGGCTAACTTGTCATTTACCTTTTTACTTCAAGTTTGCCGCCTTTCGGCGGCTGTTTAAATAAATTAAGCAGCAGTATTGATCAATCCATCTCTATCTCTTTTTTTTTTGTGCCATTCACATTTTTACGCCAAGATTGCCGCCTTCGGCGGCTATCTACCTTTACGATCTATCTCTAAATTTTCTTATCCATCTCTACTTATTTTAACCTCCCGGTCATTTCCTAATAAAAACAAACATCACTCAAAAAACCGATTTTTTTTTGTTTAAGTAGAACCAAAAAAATAAATAAAATAAAATCCCCGTAGTGTGCAAAAAGTAGCGTTTGACAAAGATGAAAAAATCTCGCTGTTTTTATTGAATTAAATGCGCACAACTATGAAATGTAACATAATATAGATACAGCAAAAGGTCCAGCTTGGGGGGGGGGGGGGGGGGGGTGGAAAAAGAAATAAATGCAATCCCTAAATAAAACAAAAAAGGAAAGAAAAAAAAGCAAGCGCTGCTGGAAAAACACGTGATCATCACGTCGTAAAATGTAGAAGTAAGCTATATAGCAAAAAAAAAAAAAAAAAAATTAACATTGCTTGCGATTAAGATTCCATCGTAAATATCGAATCGAAATCCAAGTAGTGACGTCACAAGCATAAGAGATTGAAGAACGCTTTTTTTCGACCGATGCGTGAGGAGACATGTGTTCAGCATTAAAAAAAAATTGTAAAAAAAAAAAAACTATTGCGTATTTTTAAGAACTTTTTTCTTCTGAAGAGGGCGAAATGTTTTTACTATTACCAACTTAAATTTTAGAAATGAGGCTTTGATACTTCTCGCAGGATGATATTAGAAAAAAATAAAACCCAGGAACTGCAAATTAAAGGTTTTTTCAAAAATTCGTAAAAAATACAAAAATTGCTCTGTCTTCAAATTTTTTTCATTAATCATATTTAAAATTAAATTTCCTACCCTACAGTACAAAAAATATTTGTGTGGTGCGATTGGTTTGGGGTCTGTGAGATAAAAAGTACGAAAAAGTGCTAAAAATCACATAAAACATTAAATAACTTTTTTTCTAATCAAAATATCAAAAATCGAAGCCCGAGGTGCACATCTTCAGCAAAAACTGCACCTGTATACCAAATTTCATCTTTCTAGGCGTTACCGTTTTCCCGGGATGCGGGCCACACACACACACACACACACAAACATCTTATTTTATTATATGTATAGATTTTTACGCAATAATTATTCTCATCTTATTTATTTAAAAAAATTTCTCAGTAAAAATATTTGCAAAAGCTGATCAATATTATTCAGTTATCCGGGTAAATTATTACATTAACTTGAACAATGCTCCTATGGGGAAATATTTGGTTCCTTGAGATTTAGTCTAGTCAAATTAGGTCATGACCCGGACATTCAGAAAAAAAAAAAAAAAGAATGTACATCTATACCAAGCTGTTCAGTATCATGAGGAGATAATGTACCAAAAAGTCCCAAGAGTTTGAGCGTCAAGTTTGGGAGTTAAGGGGGACAAAGAAGGGGGTCAAAATGTAGATTTTTGTGATATATATTGTTATGCAAAAGTTCCATTGCAGGTATTTTATTGTTTTTGAAATGACAATTTTGAGTGTATTTCCTTTGCCCCCCCCCCCTTCTCTTCCCCCTCCCAAGTTGACTGAAAATGAAATGACGGACCCAATCGGGTCAAAACACAAGTTTTTGTTGTGTTTTTGCTACATTTCAACCAAATATTTCATCAGATAAAATTGAATGAAGGGAAGCACTTTAAAGCATGATCCAGATTTAGGTATCATGTGGTTTTTTTAAGCATTGTCTTATTTCTTTAGAAGTTTTACTGTAATTTGAATAATTTGTTCAAAAGTGTTTAGTTTTGATAACTTAAATACTTTACTTCCTTATTATTCAGTCTTTGAAATTTCATGAAAGGTTTTAAATTCCTGGTTATTAAATGATTAAACCACACCTTTAAATCTTTATCAGATAACTTCATAAGACGCTGTATTTTTTTTTTATGAATGACGTTTAATTTCTTAGTTAGAAATTCATAATTTCAATAATAAGGATTTTATGCTTGTGACAAAAACACATTTAGTGTATTACTTTTTTTTTCGATTTTAAATCACGTTTTATATTTTCTGTTATTTTGCCTCATTTTTCTTTTTCTATAATTGGAGTCAAAAATTTGGCACGAAATTTGTCAGAACCACGGAGGTACCTCAATGCGACTTTTTTAACAATTTAATTTTGTTCTTCAATTCCATTTGTAATTAAAGTTTTCTCAAAGATTCCTTAATTTGGAGACAAAAAAGTCTTTACATTCTTTAAAATGTTTATCGACTCAAATGCTACCAAAGTTTTTCCTCTTTCAAGAACCATATTTAAAACACGAGCAAAAACCAGAACAACCTGTAAATTGGAAAAATTTTTACTCTTTAAGTATAAAAGCTGCTATTATAAGTACTGACTCAAATATAATAGTTTCTAAAATAGATCAGAAAGAAATCCACATAGCAATCTCGGCAGATTTCAAGAAGATTCAGTAATTATTATTTCACCAACCTTTATGTTGCACCAACAGAAGATGTACGAATTCCTCTAAGTAAGTTTGGAAGTCTTTTAAAAAATATTCCAACTAAAAACATTATAATTATGGGGGATTATAATAGTAAAAGCAACTCCCCTGGGGATATGCTGGTAAAGATCTAAGAGGAAGAAGAGTAATTAATTTTTATCGAGCGGGAAATCTGCAAAACGAAGAGAAAACACAAAGTATTTTATAGACAGGCCCCGAGTACCGTCTAAAGTGGGGAAGCTCCTTCTCATTTCCGGGCTCCACAAATTTTGTTTAAGAAAATTTTTCTAAAAATGTAACGCAAATTTAAATAAAATTCAGGGTACAGGTGTTATTTTTAAAAGTGACCTTGCAAAATTCAGATTAATGTTAATCTCCTCCTCCTACCCAACACATAGAATTTTTGTACATTACATACAAACGTAATTCTGTAACTCTCAACAATGAAGGGTGGTTAGATTAGTTTCCGAAACAGATTTATCATGTCACAAAATTAATTGTTATAAAAGTGCACTGTAATAGTTGTGCCAAATTTGATTGAACCAGTTCTAATGTTTGCAGTACCTTTAAAAGCTCAATCTGGAATTTTTAAGCAATTTTTCATTAATTTTTGGCATCCTGAAAATTTTGAGGGGAAGCTCTAGCATCCCGAGCCTTTTGGGTGATCAAACCCCAACGTCCTACCTTTCAGATTTAAGAAACTACACTTTTTCTACACATTCAACATTTGTTCGGACATTGGATTCACACCGAGACCCAAATACAGGCGCACAGAGCAGTACAATGTATAAATTGCAATCTTTTGATGAAATTTTCTTTCAATTTTCATCCTTTAAATTTTCAGAACAGTTGTGTGTGTGCTTTCATTACTATATTTTCAAACTTTGAGGATTCTAACTTATTTGTGCGCATAATATGCATACATATTTAATTTTTTTTATTAAAAAGAATTTGTTTAAAATTCACAATTTGGTGACTCCTGTTAAGCTATTTCTATTAATTAACATTCACAAAAGTTCTTCAGCAATATGTGTTGAGTTTCTATAGTTTCTCAAATTTATACTATCAGGGGTCTGTCCAGGATTTTTCACAAGGTCCGTTTTTTGTGAAAAATAAAATAATTTTGTGAAAAATCAATTATTTGTGTGAAAAATCAAATAATTAAAAAAAAAAAAATTTTTTTTTTCGTGTAAAAACGAAAGTTTAGACTCTTGAGATGGTGGAAACTGCATCATTGACACTTAAAGTTGAGTGTTTTCTCTCTTTTCTGTTGAGAATATCATTCTTGAGTGTTTTTCTAATATTTGAAGAGAGGGGGGAGGCATTGCTCCCTGGGAGATAGGCACCCCTCAAGTATCAATATTTATCTACCATTCTACATCATGTTAAATTATACTAGAAATGTTTTTTGTATAGTATTTAAAATAACTGTAAGAAAAAAAATTAGGCTGGGGTTCAGCATTTAACTTTTTAACCCAAGACACTGCTTAAGAGCACAGAGTTTCGTTCAAACCTTATAAACTCCGTGATTTTCACAAAAATAAAAAAAAATATTTTATTTGTTTACCTCTTAACTAAGCGTACTAAACATCGAAAATTCGAAAAATCAGATTTCCACAGCGGATGCAAAGAGATTGCAATCCTCAAAGTGAAGGAATCAAAAGTATAAAAACGGCTTGTAAAATAAATTTTTTTGATAAAATTACTTTTGAATTGCATTTTAGAGTCCTATGATAAACATATCATTAATATCTGGACACAGTTGAAGCAAAAATAAATAAATAAATAAATTAAATAAAAAATAAACCATCGATTCAGCATTTTAATTATTGACTCATAAAAGAAAATGGAATTCCCCTTTAAAAACTTGAAATAAGCTTTGTTACAAAAATAAAGAGACTTTTCATTTATTTGCATCCTAATAAAGCGAAGTTAGCTTGAAAAAAAGAATAAAATATGATTCTCATATTGGATGTAATAAGATTGCATTTTTCAAAATGTAGACATCTACAGAAAAAAATAACGGTAAATAAAAGTTTATTTAAAGTTAATTATCCTTTTTAGTATCGAAAAACCAAACCCGTATAACTTTCTCCCAAAATAACAGTTTAACATCGCACCACCAGACACTAAGTGGCGATAAGTTTACATTTTGTAACCCTATCTGAAACGATCACATCCGCCCCACCCATACTATCCTTTGCAGTTCTAAATTCATTTCGCTGTATATTATTGATGATTAAATCATGAGTGGGGAGAAAAGTGCTTACTACGCCTATTCAGAGAATGTTGAAGTTTACAACAACACCGCTGCATAAAACAAACAAGCAAAATTATAAACCAAACTGACTTTCAGCTGTTAATTTCTTTCAAAGAAACCAACAACAGGCATATTATATTTATTTGGCGGTACCGGCTTGCAGGAACATTACAAGAGTGCCGATTTTTTTTTTTTCCTTTTGCAAAATTAGCTGATTTTGTATAAGTTGATTCCTCTAATTTAACTTTAAATATGCTGTATTATTTTAATTTGAGATTTGCTCTTTCAATAAACAATTTGTGAAAGATCCGTTTTTGTTTACCAGAATTTTGTGAAGGGTCCGTTTTGGTTGATCGGATTTTTGTGAAAGGTCCGTTTTGGTTGATCGGATTTTTGTGAAAGGTCCGTTGACGGACCCAAATTTGCTCTGGCCAGACCCCTGACTATAAGACTACAAAAACATTTTCAGCTTTTAAATTTGAAGTACTGTTTTTTATTTAGTGCTCTAAAGTTTTTTGGTTTGTTGGGCAACGGGCCCTCCTCAGTGGTATGCCCCCCGCCCGTGTTGCTCGATCTGCGGGTCGTAGATTCGAGCCTGCGTGCAGGAGAAATAATTCTCAATGTACGCCATGAAAATTAATAACCGGAAAAAAAAAAGAAAGAAAATTCACTTAAAATATAGCATCGCTATTAGTTTTCTTAGTCTTCCATAACCATCGGCAAAAATGAACCTATGAAATTTCAATTTTTTTTAGCACAGTCTAAAAAATCCAATAAAAGTGCACTTCGGAATTTATTTCTTACTAGCCGCCTGCGGCGACCAGCTGGTTCGTTTTCTTACGCCATTCGCCTTTCTATGCAAGCAGCCACCTACGGCGGCTGTTTCGCTGACTTGTCATTTACCTTTTTACTTCAAGTTTGCCGCCTTCGGCGGCTGTTTAAATAAATGTGGCAGCAGTATTAATCCATCTTTTTTTTTTTTTTGTGCCATTCACATTTTTACGCCAAGATTGCCGCCTTCGGCGGCTATCTACCTTTACGATCTATCTCTAAAATTTCTTATCCATCTCTATTTTTTTTAACCTCCCAGCTCATTTCCTAATAAAAACAAAAATCACTCAAAAAACCGCTTTTTTATTTAAGTAGAGAAAAAAAAAAAGTTATCTCCAAAATTCTCCGTAGTGTGCCAAAAGTAACAAAGTAAAGTAAGTGACAAAGGAAAAAAAAAATCTCGCTGTTTTTAGTGACTTAAATGCGCACAACTATGAAATGTAACGTAATATAGATACAACAAAACGTCCAGCTTGGGGGGGGGGGAAATGAAAAAAGAAATAAATGCAATCCCCAAATAAAGAAAAAAGGAAAGAAAAAAAGTAAGCGCTGCCGGAAAAACACGTGGTCATCACGTCATAAAATTAAAAGTAAGCTATATAGTAAAAAAAAAAGATTAACATTGTTTGCGATTAAGAATCCGTCGTAAATATCGAATCGAAATCCAAGTAGTGACGTCAGAGCCATAGAAGATTGAAGAACGCTTTTTTCGACTGATGCGTGTAAAGACATGTGTTCAGCATTAAAAAAATTGTAAAAAAAAAAAAACTATTGCGTATTTTTAAGAACTTTTTTCTTCTGAAGAGGGCGAAATGTTTTTACTATTACCAACTTAAATTTTAGAAATGAGGCTTTGATGCTTCTCGCAGGATGATATTGGAAAAATATAAAACCCAGAAAAAAATGCAAAATAAAGGTTTTTTCAAAAATTTATAAAAAATACAAAAATTGCTCTATTTTCAAAATTTTTTTGTTCATCATATTTAAAATTAAATTTCCGACCCTATAGTACAAAAAATATTTGCCTGGCGTGATTGGTTCAGGGTCTGTGAGGTGAAAAGTACTAAAAAGTGCTAAAAATCACATAAAAATTGAATAACTTTTTTTCTAATTAAAATATCAAAAATCGAAGCCCGAGGTGCACAACTTCTGCAAAAACTACACCTGTATACCAAATTTCATCTTTCTAGGCCTTACCGTTTTCCCGGGATGCTCGCCACACACACACACACACAAACATCTTATTTTATTATATGTATAGATTTTGTAAACAATTTTAGAAAAAAAGGAAGTTGGAAGTTTGATGTATGTCCAGAAGTTACAATCTGAACAATGCTATTATTTGAGATCTAAATGTATCATTTATATGTTTTAACGGTATTTTTCGATCCTCAAGATCAATTTTTAATTATATTTAAGTGTTTTCATATGTTTTTATGCAGTATCTTTGAAGCAAAATCATTTTTTCTTAAATATATATTTGAGATGTCCAAATTGCGTTACAATATAGACGCCGATAATTCTGTCCATTTATTCAATATTATAAATGATCTGTCTTGTAACCTTAATAAAAAAGGCTATTATAATGTTAATTAATATGTTATGCATTAAACATTACATAAATAACAGAAACACAAGCTTTGATCGTAAACAAACGCATTTAAGTAAACAAAACGGCGGCAAAAATTGTCAAGCAAATCCCGATTGGCGACAACTCACAGCATACGATAAGCAAAGGGTTATCAGCGGGTAATTCTGGTTTTCGCCAACATCGTCAATTTTAGTGACTTTATCACCTGTGCTCGCAAAATGGATGGTCTTTTTTTCAGATTCTATGAAACCATAACAAAATAATATTATTTAAAGACCAATGTATAAAGTCATTCATGTACTTTATAAATCCTCTATTTTTCATTGCAGAATTTAAAAAGAGATAAAATTTTTATTGGAAATGTTCAAAAACTGAAACTTTCATTATGATGATGTCCAAAATTGGTTACCTACAGACCGATCATTAAATTTCCTATTTATTAATTTTTATAAATACCTGCTGTCTTTTTATGTATGTATATGATGTTCCAGGTGTACATACCTATGCAATAAAACCAAAATTGATGTCAAATTTCAAAATTTTAAAATTGCTCAGAATTAACTTTTTTGTTCCCACCTTTTGAGAATACATATCTCTACATAGTATAAAATGAAATCTCCAAAAAAGCTTCTGTGTGTTTGAACTCGCCGAGAACTATCCAGCCGATTTTTCTGAAATTTTCGCAGTTTGTTCCTTTAAGTTCTGAGAAGGTTTGGAAAGCAGTTCAAAAACAATTCAATGAATAGTTCTTTCTTTACTTCAATTTAGGCCCAATTTTCACATAAATTTCCGAATATGGGGGTGAAAAATTACTCGCAAATAGCAATATTTTATCGTTGGAAAGGGTAGAATTTTCCGTGTTCTACGCAATTTGTTCCAACGCTCTAAATTAATTGCGGCATTAGTGTTTTATGCTTTTAGTTCTACTTTTTTTAGGCTTAGCTGAAATTTAGGAACTACTTTCTTCATTAAATACATCAATAAAAAGTGAAGGAATTGTCCCACAGTTTTCTTTTTGACAGCATTGGGAAAAGCTGCTTTTTTTACTCCAGATCTAACTCGACGTAAAGTTGAAAGTTTAACCCTCTATCTCCATTAGAAAAAAGTTACAAACGAATTAAATGAAATTCAAAACTCTGTTCTCTATTCAAGTTTTTAACCATTTTATTTTGCGTTTCCGTGGTAACGCTTTTGAATCCATTGTCTATTTCCATCTTTCCCATTTTCAATTCTTAAACTTATTTTATTTTGTGTTTCTATGGTTACGCTTTTTGAATCATCTTTCTCATTTTATTTTAATTTCTTAAAAGTATCAGTCGTCATTGTTTGGCGAGAAAATTTTGAATGATGGTTTTTTTTCTTTCATTTAGTCCTGGTTATTGAAGATACTTCACTTGACGCAATGATTTTTTTTTCAAAGTAGACTGGGCAACGCAGCTAATATATATATATATATATATATATATATAATATATATATATATATATATATATATATATATATATATATATATATATATATATAATTAAACTAATTGCGTGTATTAAAAAAATACACGCAATTAGTGATGTAGGGTGGGAGGTAAATCTCCTAGTAATTGCACATTTTGCAAAAAAAAAAAAAAAAAAAAAAAAAAAAAAAAAATTAGGTGGTATCAAAAGGTGATGATTTTCTTTTTAAAACATAAACCGTAAAATGAAAGATTAAAAATATAAAAATTTATATATTATAGTTTCTTTAATTAAAGGCTTAATGAAATCTTATCAAAAAAAACAGTCAGAATTTAGAATGAATTGTCCTAAAACTTAAATAAGATGACAGGATAATTTAATTTTTGATGGGGTAAAGCAAATGGACTTAAGTTTGGTGTTAGCACAACTTATCAACCCCCCAGCTCTAGGAGTTGGATAGTACATGTCAGTATTATCAAAAAACTTATCACCTTTTACAATACTCATTTAATGTCAACCAATACTAAGCTTAATATGCAGTTGAGATAAGCTAGCAAATTCTTGCTAATTTGATAAAAATGTAATTTACTCGCTGACTTGTGTGTTACACCCCGTTTGCACTGCGAGCTAAGCGCGCTCAACCCATCAATGCACTTACGAGCTAAGCGCACTTACTTTAAAAGTCGTTTGCACTAGAGAACGCACTTAAAGTTTAACTGCAACTTGTTGAGCGGCTTCCCAGTGTCGCTCAACTGAAGCGGCTTTGAGATGCGCTAAGTGAATGCGCAGTAGGTTAGCTGAAAACTAAGCGGCTTAATTCCACCAGTGCAAATGGGGTATTACCGACCTCTATAGAAACCTGCAAATTATTATAATATGCCAACTGCTCCAGCTCTTTGAAAACGTAGCAGTTACTGCCCATTCTATTAATTATCTTAATGTTCATATTCTTCAACTTTTTCTATTTACATGGTTTTCAATTTACATTGTTAATACTGTTTTGGGTTTCTTCTTGTTTAGTACTCTTGTCATTGTGCTACCTACGAGTGTGACATTTAATTGTATAATATATATACAGTGGCTCACAAAAGTGTTCGTACACCTTGAGATTTTGTAGTAAAACCAAAATAATGCAAAATTGAATTCGAATATGAAGTCCAATTTTTTTCCACACCATTCCTATGCCATTCTGAATAAAACCCAGTAGTTTGTTTCAAAATACTGCCAGATTTCATTTTGAAATTTGTCAAAAAAACGAAGAGAAAGAGAAAAAATACGCCACAAAAGTCATCATACACTGAAATGTTTTCGAATAAATTCATGATTAAAATTACCGTATGTCATTTTTTTATTATTTTTGCATTGTGTTGACCCTTAAAAGTCATTTAGCTTTAATTTTTTGTTCATTTATTCCTTAATATTGTGCTTATTACTTTAAAATGACTTGTATTCGTAAAAAACCAAACACTATTCGAAATTTGAATTTTTTCTTCACATTAGCGGTAAATTGGTTTGAAATGTCTCTAAATTAGTTAATTTATTCCATTCTGTTGTAAAATGCTTGATAAAATGCTTTAAAGAAAAGAATCGGGTCGAAAACAAGGCACGAAAAGGTCAACCGGCAAAATTGACAAAGCGTGACCGGAGAATTACAGTTAAAAAATTTATGAAAAATACACATTTGAGTGCTGAAAAAGTTTCTGCAGAATTGAATGAAACATTTTACGTTTAATTTTCACTTAAAATTGTTCGCTAAGTTCTCTGATTAGCTGGATTAAATGGGACCTCTTCCCTCAGAAATTTTCTTGTTCATGCGAAAAACAGTAATTTTACACTTTCCCTCGTAATATCAATGATAAATAAGCTCAAAACGTTTTGGAACAACGTCTTACTTATAGATGAAAATAAATTCAACATTTTAGGTTAAATTGTTGTATAATTGTAAATAGAAGGAAAAATGAGGAATTTAATCTTAAGATCTTACTTGGATCAGTTAATCAGGACGGTGAAGGTATTCTAGTGTGAGGGTGCATTACAGTATCAGGACTTGGAAATTTGGAATTTTTTGATGAAATAATGAATCATGCTGTTCATTTAAATATTTAAAAAAACAATTTTAAACTATTAGCCTAAAATTTGGTAATCAGAAACAACTTTGTGTTTTATCAAAATAACGATAAGAAGCACACATTTGCGCTTGGTGCCTCCAAAAATTGTCCTTAAACTAAGAAATATCTCCTCAATCGCCAGATTTGAACTTAATGGAACAAATTGGAGAAATCTGGTAGCTAGATTACGAAAATACACCATTGAAATGCAAAGCGAACTAGAAACAGTAAGACTTGAAGTGCGGCTGAACACTTACTCAGAAATTTCACAAAAAAAGAAAGAAAAAACAATGAAATCTATTCCCAGACATTTCAAATCTGTTGTTGATACTGCATGATATTGTACTAAATAATAAATTTGTAAAAATTTAAATTATTTACTAAATTTTTGACATTTTTTCAAAGTGTACCAAGACTTTTGTGACACAAAATTTCCGGCAATTTTTGGTTTGATTTTTTAAAAATTATGTTTTAATGTTTTATTAAAACTTTTCATGCAGTTTTGTTAAAAATTGATCATAGATCTTATAATTAAATACCTATTCCAATACATTAATTTTAACTAATGGATAGAGGCCTATTTCATTGAAAGTTGTAGGTGTAAGAACATTTTTGGGAGCCACTCTATATGAGATGCAGAATACGCCTGAACACTTGAACTAAGTTTGGAGGAAATTTCTGCAAAAGGTATAGGTATATAAAGTTATTAAACAACATTAACAACAACAATTAATAACAACATTAATTAAGCGACATTTCGTTACATTTTGATGTCATGCAGGGACATATTACTGGTTTATAAAAGACTAGGACCTTAAAAAATTGATGTTTGCTTTTTTTGTAAACAGTTAAGCTTTTTACTTTTGTAGAATGGCTTTTTATGTCTGAAATTTGGCTATCAACATCGATTAGGCATATTCAACACATTTAATGTGAATATCATATTAGATTGCTAAGTTTCACACGATAATTATTTAAATATGTGATCAAAATACAATTTTTGGGCAAAAATTTATTGTTTTGTATATGGTTGGTTATATATATACATAGTGGAATACATACAGAAAAGTATTTTAGTTGAATATAAATTTTTGAAACAAATAACCGGGTAAATACCCGTTTTAGGTATTTATCCGGATATACAGGGTGAGTTCGATCGAATCTGCCATACGAAAAGGGGTGATAGAAGAGCCCAAGCGAAGCATAGAACCACCCATTATCGTGTCCAATCCTCAACCGTAACCGAATTTTGGTAAATTTAAGGAAAATGAGTAAAAAAACAAAATTTTGAGAAAACGACCGATTTCTGAAATTCCTGTAGAACCTACAATGAAAATAAGTACATATTTGGAAAGAGCAGACTAAATTCTACAAAATGATACCTTTTGCATTAAGATAGTCGCATTTTACCGAGAGCTATAAGCTTTGAAACATTGGACACACTCAAAATTAGAATGGTGCCAACGTTTTTAATCGACATTTTCAAAAACAACCGTAAGAGCTACAATCTGGCAAATCTACCAAAAACTGGCCCATTTTATTAGCTTTCAGATGATACAACAACAAATCATATTGGGCTTCAAGTTCAGCTGAAAGTCAGGCTTTTGTTTGAAACAGTACAAAAATCTGCATTCGTTAAAAAAGGAAAACCAGCAAAGAGTCGCACTTTTCTGTTTTGAATTTTCTGTTTCACGATAGCATGTTGCTTTGTTTAAAAAAATGATATTTTTATAAAAAAATAATAGTTTTAACATTTAATTTAGAGAAAAAACACATGCGATAACAATTCGAAGAAATAAAAGAAGCATTATTTTCCTGTGCTTTTCACAAAGGGAAAATCAATAACAAAAAATGTTACACCAACATCGACTAGTACATTTAATAAACCTTCAAAATTTACAATAGCTGCTGAAATTGATCGCCGCTTCACCTGATACACGCTCTTGTCCTTTTGCGAACGGAAACAACCGCTGCTCTTAGAGAAATTTCATTCCTTAGTTTCCCTACTGCTTCAGCAAGCCGGTCGCTCAATTCTTGCAAACTTGCTATTTCTGTTTTGTAAACTTCTTGTTTTAAGAATCCCCAAACAAAGAAGTCCATTGGTGTCAGGTCTGGGGATCTAGGGGGCCAAGGGATGGGGCCCATACGACCAATCCATTGGGGATATTGTTCAGTTAGAAATTCCCGAACGGCATTTGAAGAATGTGCAGGGGCTCCATCGTGTTGGAAAATGATTTCTGCCCTCTCCTAAACAGGAATAGCATCAAGAAGGTCAGGCAAATGAAGTTCAATGAACTCTAAATATGTGTTTCCTTTTAGGTTACCTTGAAACACATACGGACCAATGCCAAGCCAAACATTTATGCTGAATTGAGTTTCGAATGATGAGTTTCGGGTTGAGAAAGGATTATGTTCAGCATAATGATGCCAGTTATGCAAATTTATGATGCCCCCTCTAGTGAACAACGACTCATCTGTCCACAATATCTTTCTTAGAAAATGGTGATCTTCAGTGTCTCGGGCTGGTAGCCATCTGCAAAATGTTACCCGCTTTTCTAAATTGCGCAGTTCTTGTACTAGAGTAAAATGATACGGGCGATACTTTTGTTTTGGTGCAATGTTTTCATCACTTTACGTTGTGATAGTTCACCTTCTCTAGCAATCGAGCGTGAACTCACACTTGGGTTTTCCACTACTCGGTCCAGCACATACTCCTCAACATTGGCAGAACGGTGATCCTGGCCCCTCTCGAACAACGTACCAAATGAACCTGTCTCTCTGAGCTTTCGATGTATATAGGCAAACACAGCTCGATTAGGTGCAGAACGATTTAGGTAAAGGAGACGGTATTCTTTCTCGGCTCTGCGAGCATTACCATCACAAAATGAGCACACGAAATACATGTCAGCATACTCTTCGTTAGAAAATCGAGACATACCCAAAAATCGAGAAAAGAATATAGCAACTTTAGAAACTTTAACGAAAACTTTCAAAAACTAAAAACACTCTCTACTGACTTACTGTAAAAACAATCATAATTCTAGCATTTTCCAAAACACATTTACAAAATATCAGAAGATTAAAAAGAAGCAAACAATACATAAAATATTATGACAAATGAAAAATTCTGTTTAGTTTTTATTATTGTTTTGTTAAACAAATGCTTTTTATTTTCAGCCGATATTTTTCAATCATAAATCGTAGTCAGAAATCATTTGATGGGTATGTATACGTTTTAAGGTCTTATAATGCAGGAAGCTCATATTTGGAGTTCATTGAACATCATTTGCTTGACCTTCTTGATACTATTCCTGTTCAGGAGAGGGCGGAAATCATTTTCCAACACGATGAAGCCCCTGCGTTCTTCAAATGCCGTTCGGGAATTTCTAACTTAACAGTATCCCCAATGGATTGGTCGTATGGGCCCCATCCCTTGGCCCCCTAGATCCCCAGACCTGACGCCAGTGGACTTCTTTGTTTGGGGATTCTTAAAACAAGAAGTTTACGAAACAGAAGTAGCAAGTTTGCAAGAATTGAGCGACCGGCTAGCTGAAGCAGTTGGGAAGCTAAGGAATAATATTTCTCTAAGAGCAACGGTTGTTTCCTTTTGCAAAAGGGCAAGAGCGTATATCA